>NC_087204.1:72569-88001 GCF_015104395.2 Macrobrachium nipponense
ACGCGAGTTTCTCTCCAACACCATTGTTAATGGATGGATTATCTCGTCACTTTTCCCCCCATCAGGTGTTCTCCAGTTCTCATCTCTAGCCTATAGTGGATTCTGATGTCTAGGCCAGTGCCTTACGATGCTCCCGATTGCCTGTTCATAAGCCGCCAATCACAGGGCTGGAAACTCTCAGTCTCCCTGTAGAGTTCACTGAGTCAGGATGTCATTTTCCACCTCTTCTGAAAGATACTTTTGAAAGACATATCCCTCAGGTAACAGAATCAATTCCCCCTGGGTAGCACAAACAAATCACCCCGGGTAACAGAATCAAAATTGACTAGAAACAAGAAATGAACCCTCCTGCAGAAAGCAGAACCTCGCGGGTGCACAGTCGTAAAGTTATGATGAAGCCTCTGGCCATAAATATACTTATAAATGCACACAGCATTTACAGGGAAATCTGGAACTGTTATCTGGAGCCGTTATCGTTGGTACGCGCAGTCACAAATCAGCGTAGAATTCGTATATTAAATCTGTAACAACAGAGAGAGAGAGAGAGAGAGAGAGAGAGAGAGAGAGAGGTCAAAATAATTAAGAACTGAATCCTTCGTTAAAACTTTATTGTCCTGCAACGAAAGAGCTTTCAAAGAGTGATAATTGCCTGAAAGTTCTGATAGTTTTACTTGTAGTTAATATCGTTAGTCGTTTTTATCAGCAAATTGGTCATGTAGTTCCCACGTTTCGTATTTTGGTTAAAATATTGTATATCTGTATGCTATGCACTTTTTGGACACGCTTGTACAAATATTCACTCTTTGTACTCACATATAAATATTCACTCTTCGCCTTCCTGCAGCCCCTATCTCTCTCAGTACTCTAGTCTCCAACCGAGTCACTTACTATTGTAACCTTTTCATAACATGATAACACATTTTCCCGTCTTTTTCCCTCAATCCACGATGCAGTTGTTTCTCTCCCATCTCTCCTTGTGATGCAATTCCTCTCTCTCCTCTCTTAATCTACCTATAGTAGGACTCTTTTTAGCTCTCCAGCTTGTAGGACGAAGATTCCAGATTTCCCATCTAACTTTCCAAGACAACTTACCTAAGTGGCTATCTCCTTTAAGGAGGGAGAGAAAACGCGGGATATTTAAGACAAGTTGGGCTTCGCTTCTCTCTATAAGCCCAGGGTTTAGTGTTATTGAGTGCGATACTTGTTTATTTCAGGAGAAGTTCGCCTTTATTTTTATCTACGATAAGCCCTGGGCACACGAGTGCCCCAGCAACTTTATTACCCCCCTAAGTGATGGCAAAAAGTTTTACGAAAATATTTAACCAGCGTTATTCTCTCCCGCCTAATTTTCTTTATCCAATTCATTAGGGGGGAAATAGAAGTGAAATGAAACAAAAGCGAACTAATGAAATATATCAAGAAAAATAACAAAGCCTTGAAAATTCTATGAACCTAAAAGATCAGATCAAGTAACGATAGGCTGTCTGTAAGGGTACGATCATATAAATATTAAGAAATAACTAAAAGTAGTCTTCGATATTCTGTGATTTTAGTGAAGATAGAACGAGCTTTTCCTTAACAATACATCGGCTTAAGGACTATAAACTGGCACGCATTGTTTTTAACATTATTCTCGCCAGGCATTATAAGATCGATGGATGGGAAAAAATGACCTAGGTACGGTCTAAATGTAATTAACTATGAATCTTTTACGCATATGACATATTGCACGTGTTCACACATTTATATTTACATGTAAAAAGAACGAAATATATCAAGATATGAACTATTTGCATGTAAAAAGAAGGAAGTATATCAACACAGTAACTATTTACATGTAAAAAGGAGGAAATATATCAACACATTAACTATTTACAGGTAAAAAGAATGAAATATATCAAGACATTAAATATTTACATTTAAAAAGAAGGATATATATTAACACATTAACTATTTACATGTGAAAAGGAAATATATCAACACATTAAAACACGTATGTTGAAATATATATCTATAAGTATGTATGACAATTCTCTGAGAGGGTAACATATGACACTTCTTCAGAAAGGGCGTCTTGTCGATAAATCTCATTAAACGGTGCAAACAGGCGTGTGTCTGTGACAACGATAAGGGGGCGAAGAGCATTAACGAAGGTTGTTAGCCTAGTGGCCGGAAATAAAGTCGCGGGAAAAAAGTCTCGGGAAAAAAATCACAATTTTGGCTATGGGAAAAAAGTCACTGGAAAAAAGTCCCTGAAAAAAGTCATCATTTTTGTTAGGAAAAAAGTGACAGAAAAAATAATCACAGAAAAAAAGTCACAATTTTGGCCAGGAAAAAAGTGAAAGGAAAATAATCACAGAAAATAAGTCACAATTTTGGCTAGGAAAATAAGTCACATTAATTTACGGTGGTCGGAAATAAAGTTACCCAAAAAAAGTCAAAATTTTTGGCTAGGAGAAAGGTGACAGGAAAATAATCACGGAATATAAGTCACAATTTTGGCGAGGAAAGAAAGTCACAGAAAAAAGCCACAATTTGGGGTAGGAAAAAAGTCACATTAATTTATGGTGGACGGAAATACTCACAGGAAAAATGTCACAGAAAAAAAGTCACAATATTGGCTAAGGGAAAAAGTCATATTACTTTATGGTGGGCTGGTAATAAAGTCGCAGGAAAAAAGCCACAGAAAAATAGTCACAATTTTGGCTTGGGGAAAAAAGTCACAGTAATAAGGTGGCCGGTAATAAAGTCACATGGGAATGATCCATAATATTTCTTGGTGGTCTTTATCTTTATGATATTTACAGTCTTTTGGTTTCGTTTTTAATAGTAGACTCCAACGGGTTTGTACTAAACACACCGCAAAGGTGGATACTTGGATATATAACGTGTTAAAAACTGATGTGGCTAACTATATAGAAAAGATTAATATGACTTTTTTTCTGTAACTTTTTGTCTGTGACTTTTTTACCTGTGACTTTTTTTCCCCTGGATTCGTTAATCTGGCTGTTGCCATGGTGATCTACGGAACTGTGACTACCAACACCTACTTTACAATCAGAGTCAGTCATTTCTCAGTAGAATTCGTTCTAAAATGGCTATTAGAAATGAGAAAATGTGAAGCTTTCTTTTTAGATAACATCATACCTTCTCCATCTGAAACAGAAAAAAAACTTACTAATACATTTTCCATTTCAAATCCATACCCAACAATGGCTAGACCTACATAGCCTGATATAATATACAGCTATTAATATCTTGTAATATTTCCCTTCAGTAGATCATCACTTCTAAATCAGAATACCATATCATCACAACAGCATTCAAGCCATTGGCTATGAAACCCTCACCAATCTTCCACTATTCGTATCCCATCAATGCCTGTTCCGCTGGTGTTATTTCTAATGCCTAGGTTATATTTTGGATGTACCACAGCTTTAACAAAAGAAAAAATACTTTTCTACGATGCTTTCGTCTTTCCAACGCATTTTCAGGAAGGTCTTCTTCCTCGCACACCTCGAGTCAGGCCAGATTCATGTCGAGATTTTTTTTTTCGCAAAAAACATTGGTGTTATTTTTCAACACTACCGTCTGCAATGACCTGCAATGACAGAGCAGATTTGATGACTGTTTAGCAAATCAATCAGAGAACAAAATAATAATAAACCTTTTCAGCATTCTTCATTTTTACCTTTCCGTCAAATACGACGCTTTGTATAGTCACTAAGCAGTTATTACAGCTATCCGTCTTGCTTTGCGACTGATTTTTTATGTGAAACAAGTGTACGAGTCTCCATTCAGTCATGCAATTAGCAGCTGACGAAAGTGGTAAACGAAGCATCAGATAACTCAGCATACAAGAGCTATTTCATATCATGTAGCCTAAGTGAAAAGGTGATATAAAAATGACGAATTTCTGAATTGTTAATGCATTTCTACTCCCGCCATAAATAATCGAAGATAGATTCCTGACCCTCTTTCCCTAAAAGGAAGTCTACAATTCCGACTTCGTTTCCGATTACCATGAATATGGACTTGTGCCAAATCAATACGATGTTGTAAATTCTCCCCTTTTATCGTCTCCGGGTGATGAGGTCTATATGGAAATGATACGAGCTTCTCCCCTTCGGGACGATGATAAAAAGTCTTGCGTTTGATAAACGATGTACAGAACTATGGAAGGAAAAGGAAAACATATGTCAATACGATGATCTCTGCGTATTGTGCTACAACTTATTAACATGAATCCCGTAGGGTAGTAGCGCCGTCAGTGCACCTCGTGCGGTGCACTGTAGTCATTACTTAAGGTTCATTGCAGCGTGCTTTCGGCTCCTAGCTGTAGCCTCTTTCGTTTTACTGTACCTCCTTTCATATTCTCATTCTTCCATCTTACTCTCCACCCTCTCTCAACTGCTTTGAGGTTTTCCTCCCGTTACACCTTTCAAACCCTTGTACTGCCAATTTCCGTTTCAGCGCTGAATGACCTCATAGGCGCCAGCGATTGGCCTTTGGCCTAAATTATATATCCAGTCAGTCACTTTATTAACATTAGATGTATAGGTCAATCATAACACCAGTTCTTAAAGTTTTATTCCGCTATCTGATAATATTACCATCAGTGGTGCAAAAAAAAAAAAAAAAAAAAAAAAAAAGCTCTCGTGGATTATTTATATAAAAAAAACAATGCTTACATTTTGTTGATCTAAGAGCATTCTTTTTTTCACAAAAGCTTCCATCTGTGCATAGAAACAAAAACGTCAGGAGCAAGACTGGAAGCAAGTACATCAGAAAAGCAGGAAAACAGGCTATACTTTCTGTAGCTCGAGGGAATAAAGTTCATATATAACAGAGTTTTTTGAGTATTGTTACATGAATTAAAAACATCCGATTACAAGGAATGGGTTGACAAATGCGAACGTACAAAGCCAGTACAGAGATTACAAGGTTTCTTATACGGATACCGTTTGCATTGTCAAAATTATAAGGTCATACGCGACAGGTAACATTTATATGATGCAACTGACTCCATATTAAAGGCAACTTTAAATTGAAATTGTATATATTAAAGTAACGTTATCTGAAAATGAACCAGATTCCCATAATTCACACAATGAATGGCAAAAGTGGTCAGAATTGCTTCAACTACAATGACCTTGTAGTAAGTAACTTCAGAACGTTTATTTTTATCCTTTTTCAGTATTGTTCGAAACTCCTCGTAGAACTACCATTTATTTTGCCGATTGCGCTAAAAACTAAAAAGGAATATTTAGCATTTGAAATATCGACATCGACTATGCCCCACGGTTAGAATCACAGCAACAAATGCTTGCGATGCAGTGTGAATGAGAGACAGAGAGAGAGAGAGAGAGAGAGAGAGAGAGAGAAGAGAGGAGAGAGAGAGAGACGGGGGGAAACCTTGATGAATATTGACATACGTATGTTTGATCTCAGAGATTTTGTTTAAAAAGGAGTCCTCAGTCATAAAAATAATGTCGCATTGCAGAAATTTGATTTTTACTGTAGTAGTAGTAACATCGGGGCTAGGAGAAAGTATCGATAAAATGTATCTACGATAACGATAACTGCGGGAAATAACTCGAGGCAGAGAGTACCGCTCTGTATAGAGCAACCCTTACAGAACAAACATGTTTGAAAGCAGGTTTATTCACTGCATTTCAATCGGCTTTTAAAGAATAGACAATCAAAGTAGTTCAAAGGATTCCTAGTAGCACTTGTGGCGAAAAATTCGTTCCACCTTTGCGACTATTAAAAATATCCCATTGCGACTATTAAAAATGATCACGTCTATATCTGCTATACAGTCATAAATACCAGTGGTATGGATTTATATATTTCATAGAATACTAGAAAGTACGCAAATGTGCGGCTTAGGAAAAAATTCTGTCACAAGGTAGATAAAAAACTACTCCTACTTCTCTCGAGATACTTTATATAACTAACACTACAAGACCAGAAAGATGAGTAATATATATTATATATATATATATATATATATATATATATATATATATATATATATATATATATATACCACTGTTAATATTCCGTTTGCTTCATACGTAAACTTGAACATATATCTCAAAGGATTTGAACGAATACCTTCATCGTTACATTGACGAATTCCAGTCGCCCAGAAATGTATTACCACAGATTTTGAAGATACCTTTGTGAAAGGGTATGAGTGGGCGGCCGCTCATAACAGCCGGAATATTTTCCCAAATTATACGTTGATTATAAAAGCAAATGATCTCTTTTTTTCTTTTTCTTTTTTTTACTCAGATAATTTTGACTGTATTTTCTCTATTGGTCCGTCACTCGAATCATTTGATTTTTATCTAACGATGAAGGTATTCGTTCAAATCCTTTGAGATATATGTTCAAGTTTACGTATGAAGCAAACGGAATATAACAGTGATATATATATATATATATATATATATATATATATATATATATATATATATATATATATATATATATATATATATATATATATATAATTACTCATCTTTCTGGTCTTGTAGTGTTAGTTATATAAAGTATCCCGAGAGAAGTAGGAGTAGTTTTTTATCTACCTTGTGACAGAATTTTTTCCTAAGCCGCACATTTGCGTACTTTCTAGTATTCTATGAAATATATAAATCCATACCACTGGTATTTATGACTGTATAGCAGATATAGACGTGATCATTAGATGCAACACTTCTGTTATAGAGATGATATACATGAATTTTCCCAATTTGGTAAATATAAAATGGACATACAAGAGTCTGACGTGAGCTTAATCTCCTTCGACTTTGAACCATCTCATTTCTCTCAATTCGCAAATGGAAATTCTCTTAGATGATTGATGACCGTCCAACAAGCAGATCTGCTCAGTGAAGTCATTTGTTTACATAAATGAAAAAAAAAAAACGATTATATTCTCTCTACAAATTAAACCAATAAGTACTGCACCTACATATATATACGTATATGTATAAGGTTTATTTTGTAACAAGTGAATGAAATTCCTTTCAGACTTCAAAGTGAATATGACTCTGATCATGATCCCAATAACTTTCTTCTTTTTTCATCTCCCCAAAATCTTTTTTTCGCTTCGACAATAAGACAAACATAAAAAAAGTTGATTGGAAAACTAAGATATTTTTTATATTCATCAAGAAAAGAAATGGGGTTTACATTTGCATAAAAGTAATTTTCCTTTTGTGTTTACCGAGATTAAAGGTCGTTTGAGGTCCTTTGGCGTTACTCTCTCTCTCTCTCTCCTCTCTTCTCTCTATCTCTCTTCTTCTCCCTCTCTCTTTTATCTCTCTCTCTCTCTCTCTCTCTCTCTCTCTCTCTCTCTCTCTCCCTGAGGACCACGTATTCTTGACTTTAATCTCTCTCTCTCTCTCTCTCTCTCTCTCTCTCTCTCTCTCAAGGAGCCAGGTATTCATCGCATTATTTCTCTCTCTCTCTCTCTCTCTCTCTCTCTCTCTTTGGGGACCAGGTATTCTTAACTTTACTCTCTCTCTCTCTCTCTCTCTCTCTCTCTCTCTGGGGACCAGGTATTCTTAACCTTACTCTCTCTCTCTCTCTCTCTCTCTCTCTCTCTCTCTCTCTCTCTCTCGGAGCCAGGTATTCACTGAAAAAGATTTGGGCAAAATTTGCCAGATATTTGCATATTTATTCTTGTTGTACTTTTTAATATAAAAAAATGTGTGGACACTATAATTTATAGGTTGGTAGGGTGGGCCTTTTCGACAATGTCCTTATGATTCTTAGCTAACTTTTCAGTGGACTGTGCAAACTGGCGAAGTTTATGTTTGATATTGGCAAGAGATAAAGAAACTGTGTGAGTTTTTATTTAATTTTCTCAGTTTCGTACTTATTATTGTTTTTGTAATCTTTTAAAGAGGTAATACATTTTCTATTCAACTGTCTTCAGTTTCATTTCGTACTTATTATTGTTGTTGTTGTAATTTCTTAAAGAGGTAATACATTTTTTATACAATTTTCCTGTTTCATTTGTACTTATTATTATTATTGTAATTTCTATAAAAGATAATACATTTTTTATTCAGTTTTCTCAGTTTCCTTTCGTACTTATTATTATAGTTGTAATTTCTTAAAGAGGTAATACATTTTCTATTCAATTGTCTTCAGTTTCATTTCGTACTTATTATTATTGAAGTAATTTCTTAAAAAGGTAATACAGTCTTTATTTAATTTTCTCAGTTTCATTTCATACTTATTGTTGTTGTTGTAATTTCTTAAAGAGGCAATAAATTCGTACGAAATAGACCCGATATGAAAGCTTTTAATAATAAGAATACCAGAATGTGAGAAGTGATGGCATTGCAAAACCACAATGAACCATATATGGAACATTACATCATTACTTAAAATGTAAAAGTAACCACCTTCATTTTTACATAATATATATTCTAATTTATGCTAATAAAGCAGAGAAAGGCCATGTCCGGTCTTTTAATATATATGAACTTTAATACAATAAACAAACCTCTGTCTTTTTTATATGAGTAGTTTCTTCGTTTCGTTTGTGATGATACGAGATCATTATCACATACTGGAGTATTGATTCTCAAAGTAGGAAACACAAACCCGACGATCTCAGTCGGACTGTAGAAATCAAGTTCCTCATCAAACCGTCCATTGTTTGCTTAATACTCTGCTTTGGTGCCAAACTGACTTTCTCCATAACCTACCGCCGCTTTTATGGTCACGTAATAAAAGAAGGAAAAATCCCCAGATAAAAAAAAAAAGAATATTTTATTTTATTTTTTTTTCTCTATTCTTGTGCTGACAAGGGAAATCCTTAGCAGCCTGGAACGATTCCCAGAGGAATGGAAAGAAAATGGAAAGATGTTTGAAAGAAAATGGAAAGATGTTTGGAAGAAAATGGAAAGATGTTTGACAAGCTATCGTGACGAAAATCATTTATTTTTTATTCCTATTATTATTATTTTTTTTTTTAGAGAGAATTTGTCTTTTTTACCTTAGCCTCTGGTACTTTTATTATTACTACTGCTATTAATACTACTGCTACTACTTTTACTTAAGGTTCTTTGCAGCGGCCCTTCAGCCAACCTCTCCTAACAATTCTTTCATAGTTGCAACTGTTTTCCTCCTGTTATTACACCTTTCAATCCTACCTACTCTCAATTTCTTCTCCAGTGCTGAATGACCTCATAGGTCCCAGTGTTTGGCCTTTGGCCTGAATTCTATATTCCATTTCATTAATAATTTGCCAGTAGGAGGATTCGAATAAGACAAGGAGAAATAAATATTCCTAAAGAAAAAAACCGTTAATTTTTATATAAACACATTACTCGCCATCTTTAGAACCCTTGAAATAAACTTAAAAGAATCTGAGTTAGGAACAACGTATTAAACTAGATACGCATGTAATTGTAATAGCCACAATGCCCTCTTAACTTCTCGAATTCTTCGCGCTCTCTGGATACGCTTGTCGTTACAAAGCCTTGAGATCCAAGCGCAAGAAACATGAAGCAATTATGATGATGACGGGTGGCGGGGAACGAATATATATATATATATATATATATATATATATATATATATATATATATATATATATATATATATATATATATATATATATATATTTGTGTCTGTGAGAATACAAAATATACATTTCAACCATTTTCCTGACATTTGAAATTTATGTACAAAACTCATTCAACCTTTTAGTGAATTCAGTAGAAATCAAAGCGATGATTAAGGATAAATAATACCTACCAGTCATTGAAAGCCTTATATACGATTTTGAGGATCTATAATGTACAAATGTCTAATTTTTTTTTGGAGCGTATAACAAAGCAACGCCTCGTTTTTGAACTGGTTTGCCACCAAAGAGCGATGGTGGAATTCTAAGCGTTATAAAGACTGATAAAAACAAAGCAAGATCGTAAATATAAAGGATAAGATCCTTCAGGAAAAGGGCTGTGGAAAGAGAACGGAGTCCTTCCTTCCGTTCAGTCTCCGCCTCGGCCTGTTCCCTACGTAGGGATTATCCTCCAAGTTTTGGGGAATCCTTTATCCCTTGGGAGGGCGTATTCGTCAGTAAAAGCAGACATCTTTCATCCTTGGTCCCTCTGCCTTTCGTGTATATGTATAGGATTTAGGAATTTGTGGAAGAAAACCATTTTTGGGGGGAGCACTGCTACTACCAACACTCCCCCCCCCCACACCCCCCCCCCCCCCCACACATCCCCCCCCCCCCCACAACAATAGAGAAAAATCATCTTTTTGTATAAACCAAAATTTGCTGTTGTCATATGAAAAAAAAATCCAAATAATGAAAATTTTCGACGATTATGCTAAACAGTTTGATGGATATGTTAACCAATGTCGATCAGAGAGAGAGAGAGAGAGAGAGAGATAACAAACTCATATTCCATTTTGCCTTATTTTTAATTTGTTGAATATCAGATACATTAAATGGAGAGACAGACAGACGGACAGATCAAGGTGCTATGGGGAATATTCTCGATTTTAAGTAATTATGTCTGTAATATCTAAGCTAGCAAGCATTAAAAGCTGAGAGAGAGAGAGAGAGAGAGAGAGAGAGAGAGAGAGAGAGAGAGAGACTTGAATGATTTTATTTTAGTTTTTTCTCATTTGTAACATATTACCTACTGAGCAGATTGTCTTGAGAAAGAGAGAGAGAGAGAGAGAGAGAGAGAGGAGAGAGAGAGAGAGAGAGACCTGGGTGGGGTGGGGTTGGGGGCCGGGCTATGGATATAGACGCACTATTTCACAAAAACAGAATAAATTCCTGCCATTCCCATTCCCGCTGTTTATTTTGAGCGTCTCCCACAGTACCCGAGAACACTCCATGTCAAGCCACGCTACGACAGAATTGAATTTCTTATTTACCGAGTGCGAGTGACTTAGGATTGGCAATCGATCGACCCGCGAAAGTCGCCAAGATTGAAAATAAAAAGGACAGCAGTGTGCAAAAATGGAGCCGAAAGTGTTAAAAAAAAAGTATAAAGAAAAGAATTGTATCTTTGTGCTTTTACTTCGTGGCATGTGCACGCTTATAAAAATGAGAACACATAGGCGTCTGTCTCTATATCTATCTATCCTAAATGTTGATGTGTGTGTGAGTACATGCGTGTGTTCTACCATTGTAGCTTACCCTCTTCCAGTGAAGAAACCTCCTATGGAATACGAATTATTAAAAGTTGAAAACCTCGTTTTATTTCTACGTACTGTATGTTTAAAATTCTGAGTTGTGGTCTGTGCGCTTCTTGTAGTTAAATGCGATTTTCTTAGTTAAATATCGTAAACTATGTATCTGAGGATTGCGTCCTTATCTTATTATAGAGTAATACAAATATTCAAACGTAGATATTACTTTAAAATAATCTGGCAACATTTCTTGCTCATATGAATGCTGCAATATTTTCCAAAGAAAATGGTTTCTTTTCGAGCTCAACGTTAAGACCTTATGCACCTACAAATCAGTCTCTCTCTCTCTCTCTCTCTCTCTCTCTCTCTCTCTCTCTCTCTCTCTCTGAGAGGCCAGAAAGAAACAAATAAAGAGAGAAATCAAGAATATCAGGTAAAAGAGAAAAGCAAACCACCAATGAGATATGCAGAGGTGTCAGCAAAAAATTTCAAAGCATCAGCTCCGAAATTCTACTCAAGAGATAATAACTGTATTTATTATGCAAGAGGATATTGCAGAAACGGAGAAAATTGCAGATTCAGACACAAAATGAATAATTATGATGAAGGAAGATCAAATATTATGGAAAAGTTGGATTTTTTAATGTCAGAATTTCTGGAAATGAAAAAAAGAACAACATACCAGAACAGGAAAGAGACATGGGAAAATCCTTATTACTACCAATATTAAATGAAGGAGAAAACACGCAAACCATCATAGTGATGAATGCGCAGGGTTTAGTTACGAGTAACTCAAAAAAAAAAATAGAGTACTTAGAAGAACTAACCCAAAATGAAAAGAAAATAGATATAATGAATATAAGTGAAACCTGGTATTCCCAAGAGACTGGGAATGATGATCAAATAAAAGGGTTCCAAAACTTATAGATCAGATAGAAAAAATAGGAATCAAGGGGGAACCGCAATATATGAAAAAAGACAAAAAACAAGGAAAAATATATGAGAAATATAGTAACTCAGAATGTGAACTAATAGCGGTAGAATTTGAATCTGAAAAATTGATGAACATAGTAATATATAGACCTCCTAATACTAAAAGAGTTTGACTTAATAATTGAAAAATTGGATGATATATGTAGAAAATCACAAGGACTGGACTATTCTCCTATCTGGTGACTTCAACTTTCCTTTCGTAGAATGGAAAGAACGAATAGGAGACGTGGTTGTACTTATACATATAAAAAAGAGAGTAATAGTAGTGCAGAAGATAAGAGGCAATTTGAAAAGCTATTAGATATGCTACTAGAATCAACATTCAACAAATAAATCACCTGCCAACAAGAAAGGAAAATACTTTAAACCTAGTATTTGTGAACGAGATGAATTATGTTAAAGAAATAATAGTTTATAATGCGAGTATTTCAGATCATAATGTCATAGAATTAACAGTTCATTCCAAAGCAAGTGAAAATAGAGATAAGCAAGAAATGAAAAAGTGGGAAGGATATGGAAAATACAAACTTCTACAGTAAAAATATAAAATGGTCAGAAATTAATGAAGAATTAAACAAAGATTGGATAACATTTTCGTAAGTGATGACATAAGGGTAAATACGGAGATATATATATAGTGAAAATAGTGGATAAATATATACCGAAGAAGAAAAGTAAACATCATTCATGCATACCAAGAGACAGAAGGATCTTGTTCCAGAAAATCAGAAAGTGGAAAAAAAGGTCTTGCAAAAGAAAAAAATGCATGGAAAGTTATAGAACATAAAAAGTAAGATAGAAAATGCAGAACAAAAGATTATACAATCAAAAGAAAATGAAAAAAAAAAAAAAAAAAAAAAACGGGATTCTTGGAAGAAAAAACCCTATTAAATATCAAGCAAAACCCCAAACTATTATACTCTATGCGAAAGAAGAGATAAAAGAAAAGAATAGAAAAAGGTGAGAAGAAGGGATAAAGAAGATGATGCGAAGAAACGATGAATAAAAGAAGATAGACTAGGCTCTGAGAATTGAAGGGAGATTAACGAATGAAAAAAACGGAAATTTGCAACATACTGGCAGAACGAATATAAGAGAGAAATTCACCCCTAGAATAGATAATGAAGATAATGATATAGAAGTAAGGGACGAAAATAGTGAATATTTAGCTGACATAGAAATTAAATTAATGAAGCTGATATTGTGCAGGCAATTAATGAAATTAAAAATGGAGCTGCTGCAGGGCCGGATGGAGTCCCTGCTATTTTGTTAAAGAAAGTAGTTCATTCTATCGCAAAGCCACTTGCAATATTATTAAGAACAAAGTGTAGATACAGGCAAGATTTATGATGAGCACAAAATTAGCATATATCACCCCTACTTTCAAAAGTGGATCAAGACTAGAGGCAAGTAATTATAGGCCTGTGAGTCTAACATCACATATTATGAAAGTGTATGAAAGGGTAATGAAGAAAAATATTATGAAACATTTAATAAAAAATAATTTGTTAATATAGGACAACATGGTTTCGTACCCGGAAAAAGTCCACAAACCCAAACACTGTTAGTCCACCGTGAGAACATATTCAAAAATATGAAAAGCGGAAATGAAACAGATGTGGTTTATCTAGACTTTGCAAAAGCTTTTGACAAAGTAGACCATAAAATATATTAGCAAAATTAGAAAACACAATATCGTAGATAAAGTAGGAAGATGGTTAAAAGAATTTTTACACAACAGAAAACTTATAGTTATTGCAAACGATGAGAAATCGGATGAAACCAAGGTAATATCCGGTGTGCCACAAGGTACGGTGCTAGCTGCAATATTGTTTGTTATTATGAGAATTGACACAGAACAGTAATGTTAAGGATTCGGTAGTGAGTAGTTTCGCTGATGACACAAGAATAAGTAGAGAAATTACTTGTGATGAAGATAGGAACGCTCTACAAAGAGACCTTAACAAAGTATATGATTGGGCAGAGGTAAAT
Source organism: Macrobrachium nipponense (assembly GCF_015104395.2). NCBI lineage: Eukaryota > Metazoa > Arthropoda > Malacostraca > Decapoda > Palaemonidae > Macrobrachium > Macrobrachium nipponense. The sequence continues at coordinate 86,739 of NC_087204.1, forward strand.
AGGATGGTATTTAACTCTGATAAATTTGAATCAATAAATTATGGAGACAGAGAAGGAAAGCTATATGCATATACGGGGACCTAATAATGAGACAATCACAAATAAGGAAGCAGTTTAAAGACCTGGTGTGATGATGAATAGGAACATGTTATGCAATGATCAAATAGCCATTCTGTTGGCAAAATGTAAAGCAAAAATGGGAATGTTGTTACGGCACTTCAAAACAAGAAAAGCTGAACACATGATTATGCTTTATAAAACATATGTTCGTAGTCCACTTGAAATATTGCAATATGATATGGTACCCACACTATCGGAAAGGATATTGCACAAATAGAGAGGTGTACAAAGGTCCTTTACAGCTAGAATAGAAGAAGTTAAGGACCTAGACTACTGGAAAGACTACAATCCTTAAAATTATATAGTTCAGAAAGGAGAAGAGAACGCTACATGATAATTCAGGCATGGAAACAGATAGAAGGAATAACAGAAAATATCATGGAACTAAAAATATCAGAAAGAGCAAGCAGAGGTAGATTAATAGTGCCCAAAACTATACCAGGAAAAATAAGGAAAGCACACAGAACATTAATCCACTACGCACCAGCATCGATAATGCAGCGTCTATTCAATGCGTTGCCAGCTCATCGAGGAAGGTATATCAGGAGTGAGCGTAGATGTGTTTAAGAATAAGCTCGACAAATATCTAAACTGCATCCCAGACCATCCAAGATTGGAAGATGCAAAATATACCGGAAGATGTAACTAGCAACTCTCATGGTAGACATTAGAGGCGCCTCACACTGAGGGACCTGGGGCAACCCGAACGAACTGTAAGGTCTGTAAGGTAAGGTAAGGTAAGGATCTCTCTCTCTCTCTCTCTCTCTGAGAGGCCAGGTATTCTTGGCTTTACTCTCTCTCTCTCTCTCTCTCTCTCTCTCTCTCTCTCCTCTCTCTCTCTCTCTCTCTCTCACCTCATTTATCCCCTAATTTCTCGCTTTCCTCTTACTTTTACAAAGAATACTGCTGGTACGTAAAACTAATAGAAGGGAACAAGGGACAATCCAATTTTCTGACCTACGTAACCCCTAGCTTAACCCATCACGCGGAGAGTTAATTAAGTGTCCAAAATATATGGCACCTTTCTCCCAGTTATAAACAAAAAGAGAGAGAGAAAAAAAGCGGAAATTGAACGTGGTCGCTTTGTCCCTATTCTACTCTGCTGTGTGTGTGTCTGTAAGTCTGTCTATCCATGTCTGCGTC
>NC_087204.1:88501-148501 GCF_015104395.2 Macrobrachium nipponense
TGTCTGCGTCAGTCCGTCTATGCGTCTGTCTTTTGGTCCTTCATAGAGATCTCTTGTCATATGACTATGATATAAAGCTGAACATTTGTTTGAGAGTCAGACAATACCGATGGACAGATTACAACTCTTAGCTAGTCTGTCATGCCACCAAAAGAGGAGATGGTTTTTCTTAGGTTCTGTTTCCTTCATTAAAAAAAATGATATGGCCTCATATAATATTTATAACGGTGATAAAATCAATGCGACCTGTTCTAGTATTTGTACTCCCTTTACTAGGATAAATGTTCAGCGGTTGTGGATGTCTGCTTCTGTCAGAGATTTATCTCTTTTAAGATAGAGTGGTTCGTGGTGGTAGGTGTCTGTTTCCTAACAGTATCAGTTTATTAGTTATGACTTGAACCATCGACGGATGGTCTCTTGTTCGTCACTTGTTTTCATAAGTTGTATTTTAGCAGTGATCTTTCACATTCACAGTTGATCCCTAATCCCCTTTATCTGCCGAGGGCAACCGGATTCGTTAAACAGAACAGGAACACCAATATGGCATAAATGTGCTTAGCTTTCGAACTTCTCAGTTCCAGAGGTTCTTTATTCCTCACACCGTTGGATTATGGAACTGGCCCCCCCTCACCCCCGACCCCCAGAGGAACTTCAATTGGAACTTCAGAAGTTCAAACGAAGGTGCAATACATTACTACCATAATACTATTCTCGTTGCATTTCAATACTTTTTTTATTTATTTGGTAATTTATTTACTTCTTTTGTTTTTTTAATAAGTGTGGTCTGCTCTTTCTGTATTTCTCAATAGCTCTCCTCACTTCTTCCTGATGAACACCATATTCTTTGAAAGCTTGAATTTCAAGTCAATGGCCACTTTGGTGGGTTTGCTCCGTACGAATAGGTTTCATCTTCTAAATAATAATAATAATAATAATAATAATAATAATTAATAATAATAATATAATAATAATATAATAATAATAATAACTAATCAACTAAACATCTATGCAATAAGTATGACATACGTGAGGATGTACCCTTGTCCAGTTTTAGTAATCACTATTTCGCAAATGATTATCTTACTTATTTTTTTAGGGGTTGTATACACACCCATTTCATAATACAAAGAACGGACTTCTTCAAGATTACATTATTATATCGCACAATATTTAAAAGCATAAATAACAATGTTACAGTAAAACATTCATATAGTTTTATATTATTTAGCTGATTTAGAAATGGTATACATATGTATGCACTCACACCCACCACCAACCCACACATATGCACACACGCAACTGAGTATGTATCCATTAGTAGCATGTTGCTCATGCATTATTCGAATTTATGGTAATGCTTTCTTGAGATAAGGTATGGTGCCGTAAAGTAGGTGCTGGGCATTTTGGAGGAGTCGCACATATTCCAAGGTATTTACAGTTGGACAAAGTCTTCCGTAAGCCCAGCTTCGGTCATAAAGAGTTTTCGTAAAAGAAGATACCGAATAATTTCCGGAAAGTTCAACTTTCTCTGGTATATTTAACCGAGAGGTGTTCAGGATTATTTTACAATAAAACGTGACTATCTATTATTTCCGATCTTGCGGTCGGACGTGTATTAGTCACGTCCCATGTTGTGTAGTTCTCGAGCTGTGTTTTAAAATGAGTCTAAGTAGATGTTTCAGGGAGGTCGCTTATGTTATCCTTCAATGATTAAACGATACTTGTAAGTTAGTTCATTTCCTAATCATTGATTTCAGTTCAGCATTCTAGAACTTGATGTCTTACATATTTTTTTAAGTCTATTGCAGATGAACGTATGTCGTACTTGGACTTGACGTCATAGCAACGACAGGTATCAGGAATTTCCTACACGTGAACAACCAGGCATTGTTGATAAATAAAGGGAAAATGAATGGCAACAAATTTGTCGAAACATAAAGTGCCAAGACGAAGAAGGGAAGAAACCACATTCCATTATGGCTACTCACCCTCGGCGATTACTTGCGAAATTCATCTGGACTTTTAAAAGGATCGTACTGGAGCATCTGTTACACATTCCCCTTTAAAAGTCATTCGAAAGTCCTCCGGGGTACCTGTGTCACAAAGGCCTCTGCCTTAATAGCCAAAACGTCTCTGCCATGAATAGGACCCGCATATTATTAGGCCAAATTTAGGGCAACGTAACACTCGACGCAAAATAAGGTGGGAATTTTATTCGTTGCTACTTTCTTCGCCTTTTTTTACTGTTTTGATGATTATCAGAGGTATGTTTTAGTATGTTTATGTTCTGGTGTGCCTCATCGGTTGTCCTCCGTAATGCTGTATAATTTCCGTGAAGTTTAGAAGATTGCGTATACATTATTATAAATGGGACTGCCTTTTGTGCGCTAATCTCCTATCGTATGAATGACCATACCCAATAGTCTCTTTTTTTTCTCTCTCTCTCTTAAATACTGTTGTGACCATATCCCAAAAGTCTAGGGCTTTTTTAATACTGTATTGGTATCTAACATCTTTGTAATGTCTCACAAATACATTATTATACTGAAGCATTTGTAGGCAACAGGTTGAAATCTTACCAGGTTAACGGACACAAAGACGGAAAAAGGATACTCTATGTGTTAAGAAAAAACGAATAACTGATAGGGTTTGTATGAGAGAGAGAGAGAGAGAGAGAGAGAGAGAGAGAGAGAGAGAGAGAGAGAGAGAAGAAATTATTGAGGATATAATTAATGCGTAATTCCTTCTAAGATTCAAGCAGAATAACTATTACTAAAAGTTAAGCTTTTTCAAATCGCTGAGACGCATTTGGTCCCATTTGAAAGTAAACAATTTTTACATTAATTTCTCGCTCACTCCTAAGAAAAATAAACGAGACTGAATTCCAACAGCAGCCGTTGTAAACATGTCTCAAGCTGGGAACAAAGCACAAACTTGTTGAGGCAAAAAATCCAGCATTCCTTGGGGGTGCTTTCGACCTGTCCTGGAAAACAGCTAGAAAACAGGGAGCGGGGTGACACCTCTCATAAAATTCCAATTTGGGGGCAGGACACACGACGCTGCTGCTCTTTTTTGTTTTTTTTTTTTGTTTTTGTTTTTTAAGGATCATTCATGTGACATGATATCTTTTTCTTATGTCTTGACTTACTTCGTACAGCTGCACGTCTGTCTGTCTGTCTGTTCATCACAATCCACAGGTTTATATAAGCCTTTACGAGATAATAATAGAAAAAACTTTTCGCCCTTCTTGAAGCTTCATAGATGCTATGAATTTCTCTCGTCACCTTTCTGTATTTATTAAAAGATAAGCTTCAGTTTTATGTATTTTTTAATCTATTTGTTAAAAAAATTAATCCCAGAAAAAGTTTTAATCTCTCTCTCTCTCTCTCTCTCTCTCTCTCTCTCTCTCTCTCTCTCTCTCTCTCTCTCTCTCTTTCGTAGATCAGGTGGTACAGAGCGTCTAGCTTTCAACTGAACTACTTCTGTTCAATATGCAAAGGGGGAGAAAAAGGAACAGATGATTTTCTAAACGGTGAATAATTATTGACACAGACAGATGTCACCCGGTTGGTTGGGTGGGAGTTAGAGCAGTTGAGGTGAATAATTCTCTCTCTCTCTCTCTCTCTCTCTCTCTCTCTCTCTCTCTCTCTCTCTCTCTCTCTCTCTCTCTCTCTCTCTCTCTCTCTCTCTCTCTCTCTCTCTCTCATTACCTGATACAGTGGGCAATCAGATAACCATTACACCTAGGAGGTGAACCATTCTTGAGATATTCTCTCTCTCTCTCTCTCTCTCTCTCTCTCTCTCTCTCTCTCTCTCTCACCCATTACCTGATACAGTGGGCAATCAGATACCCATTTGTGATAAATGAGAGGTAAACGGACATAACCACAAATACAGCAAATTAAATTTAAAAAAAAATTATTGGCAAAGCATACACCGGTATAATGCTACAAGTTTTTTTTAAATATAAACAATTATTTTTCAACGAAAGGGATAAAATGCAATGTAGTATTAATTAAGATGCAAATTCTTATTCTTAAGAAGTGAATTATTTTGCATATCTCTAATTAATTCCTCATTTTGTTCCCTTTTCAAGTAGAAATTAGTTGTTTAAACTCATTGCCATTTTGTCACGGTAATAATGAATTCGTGACATTGATTGATAAAGCTGTGTGATATCTATAAATATTTCTGGGATAAAAATTCATAGCTCATATTTGAAACGATTTCATTTTTTTTTATGGTTTGACAATGTCGTCCATGAATTCATTTCTGTCACGTGTATCAATTTGTTCCATAAACGCTCGGATTATATTAGGATTTTTAGATTATTTTAGCTCATACACCCAGCTTTGTATATGCATAACCTAGAAAGTGTTCCATTACACCCACGTACCAGCTGTGTATTTGCAGACCCTAGAAAGTGTCCCATACACCCACGTGACAGCTGTGGATTTTGCATGTCCTAGAAAGTGTCCCCATAAACCCACCTGCCAGTTGTGTATATGCATATCCTAAAATGTGTTCCATTACACCCACGTGCCAGCTGTGTGTCTGCATGCCCTAATAAGTGTCCCATACACCCACGTAGCAACTGTGTAATTTGCATGCCCTAGAAAGTGTCCCATACACCCTAGTGCAAGCTGTGTAATTTGCATGCCCTAGAAAGTGTCCCATACAACCACGTGCCAGCTGTGTATTTGCATGCCCTAGAAAGTGTCCCATACACCCACGTGCCAGCTGTGTATCAGCATGCCAATAGAAAGTGTCCCATACACCCACATGTGAGCTGTGTATCTGCATGCCCTATAAAGTGTCCCATACATCCACGTGGCAGCTGTGTATCTGCATGCCCTAAAAAGCGTCCCTTTACACCCACGTACCAGCTGTGTATTTGCATGCAGCTAGAAAATGGTAGAACGTGAATCTGAACATTTGTTTTTTCAGTCCGTGAAATTATTTCACTCCCACCGTAATCCAATTCCATAGCAGATAATTGGCCCCAGTAACTGGCTCAGGTAACTGGCTCAGGTTTAATTATTCATTCAAGTAGCCCTTACCTGGTTTCTCCTCCCCTATTTCATGAGCGACCAACAGAAAGGAAGCGAAGCTCCATTAATGTAACTCGATAAAAGGAGGCAAAACGAAGCTCTGCAAATGACCCAAGTGGATGGATATTTCATTAAGTTTGGCCTCAGATCCTCCATCCAGCACAGCACCGTCGTCATTAGCGTGGCGTTTTGACATTTGGGTTTCCATTTACCAGAATTCCAAGGCATTTATTCATTTTTCCTCCTTCAGGATTCGACCGAATGTCTGTGATTAGGAATTCATTTTGCAGATGGGTGTCGTTTCCATTTGAAGAAAATATGACTCGCAGTTTAACATCTCTCTCTCTCTCTCTCTCTCTGTTTGTGTGTGTGCGTGTGCGCGCGCGCGCGCGCGTGTTATGGTCTGAATGAATTTAGCATAAATTCACGTCCTCTGCGTATAACATTCCAATAATCTAGTTATGGATCTTTTTCCAATTACGGGCCAGAGATTGTTACTGAATGAACGTCAGAAATAATAATGTAAAATCAATCATTAGACATTTAAAATAAAACTTATTATTCATTCTTTAATATACAACTCACATTTTCTGAGTATGTTACTGTCTGTATTTTGTATATTCCATGTATATGGCCCTGAGCTGAAATAAAGGATATTATTATTATTATTATTATTATTATTTCTTGGCAAGGTCAGCGATGCAACATGTGTATTACTCCTCGGGTTCCTTTGTACGTTGTATCAGATATTTCGCGAACAAATTATTATTTACAACAGTGTTCCCCATGCAGAATCCGACACCACTCGGCAGCATATTTATCGCGGTGAAGTGTAAAGCGCGATTTGTCCTTTTAGAGAGAGAGAGAGAGAGAGAGAGAGATTAATCTCGCAAGATATCTCCAGTTCGAAGAAGGTGGATGGAGAGGAGGGATAGATGAACCTGAACTCAAGTAATTCGAATATTAATATGTTTGTTAGTTTGTATGGTGTTTTTACGTTGCATGGAAGAATATTAATATGACTTGTGGGGGTGGGGGGGATGATAAAAAAAATGTTGGAGTAGTCGGCTTGTGGATAAAAGGAGGGTGAATAGAATTGGAAACAGGAGGAAGGGAGACCTTGAGGTAATAACTGGATGATAAAGAATGGAGTCAGGGGGTGGAAAGCATTGGTTTTGCAGTTGATTAAGCCAGAGGCAAGCAGAAGAATTTCTGTCTGAAAGCAGAGTACAATACGAAATTCTGAAGCCACAATTTATTTATTTAATTATTTATCTATTTATCCATTTATTTTTATTCTTATTTTTTTTTTTTTTTTTACCAAAAGTCCGTATGGTGGTTGTTGGGTCGTTTTCTACACGGGTGAGGCAATGGAGAGGTGGGCGTACCCGACGATGCCAGTAGTGTGTTCAGTGCGGTACGATAAACATGGTGCCTACAGCAAAGAAGAAGGTAGTGTAGCATGATAATTGCATTGTGTGATGAAAAAGAAGAGAATATGGTGCAAAGAATTGCTTATTACAAGAAATGTATATGGTTAACGTACGTCTACCAGGGTCGAAGCTCAAGCCATCGGGCACCACCATGTTGATTTTGCTACAAGACCCATCAGGCAATTTGACGGTTTGCCCGTCAAGTGTGCCCGTTAGAAGGGAAGTCCGCCGATCAGGCCCGATCGTGTGGACAGGCCTTAACAGAAATAATCATTATGCCGTTTTATATAATAGCAACATATTTGGGTAGGGTATCAAATAAAAAGATAATTATATCTTAAAGTTTCTGGCCATTTTTAAGTGGATGAAATTTACCTTTGTATCAAACTTACTGCCCAAATGACGTCATCATTGTGGACTGACTAAAAACCTTTAATTTTGTCCATGATAACCGATTAAAAAATTACCCATGCCAATGAAAACGATATCTAATCGGTAATTATTTTAAATGTTTTATTTTTCCCGACTATAAAAAAGAACGTTCGTATCTAAATTTCGAGATCGTCCTGGAATTTTGATCTTAAGATTTTGGCAATACCGACACCTACCAGAATTACCAAAAACGGTATGGAGAATATGCATATTTCCGCGATAGACTTCAGAAAACTTGAGTCAACTACAAAACAAAATTTGTTTTAACTAATATCAATTTGTCTGGTGAAATATTATCACATGATGAAATATTATCACATGGTGAAATATTATCACATGATGAAAAAACGTAGATATTTACTTTAAACATTCTCTGCAGGGTTGTAATGTTGGCTGTTCTTACTGGAAAATAACCGCCATGATTATTTTACAGTTCCAGTTCCAGACGGTACTGGAACGCTGAAGGGTGTTTTCCGACAGTACAACCGCCAAGGTAAGATCGATCCAAGTGCTTAAGGTGGTATTGAAGCAGGCTTTTATATTAACTGAAATGGATTAACGTGTTTTCTGCAATTCCATAACGGTAATTCTTGGCAATAACTCTACACGGACTGCAATGAATATGACATCCATCAGGGATTGGGGCGTCAAATGTATTTCGCATTGTTTAGTACTAGCCCCTGAGGGTTAATTACCCCAGACACCCCGCCCCTACAAAAAAAGGTAAATTCTTAATAAGCATCCTATAGGAAACTAATGTCCAAAGACATACCCGACGCGCAGTTATTAGCTAGATTTACCATTATGTTCAACACCACTATATACCGTGACTTGGATTTGGCTCATGACCCTAATTTTGTAAGTTCATAGATCGACCTTATAAGGAAAGCCAAGTTTTACATGCCAGACCTAGTCGTTTTTATATACAGAAATCCACGCCTTATCTCCCTATACATATTTGCAGCATTTGGTATTTTTAGAGGGTCCTAATGGAAGCGAAGCCTGACTATTGGAAAATCGTAGCAAACGGGGATTACATCGTGATTAGTGGGTCCTCTGTAACTTTAACTCCGTCCGTTCATAAGTGATGCCTTTTTTTATGGAATTTTTTCCCTTATTTTTTTCCACAAATTGAATGTTGCTTCCACAAATGTAAATATTGCTGTGCTGGTTAAGCTACCAAACGCGTGCAACTATGTACAGAAAAATAGTGGTACAGGAATGAGGGTGTGTATGTTCATTTTCATAAAATTCAATTTCTGGGTTTTTGGCTATTTTGACAATTTATTGGTAGTAATTCTATGGTAGTAGACCCAGCGTGTCATTCCGCCTATTCGGCTTTTTTTTTTTTTAGGCAGATTTGTATTGAGCCGATGTCAAGTGCAGCATAATTTTAGTATACCAGTGATGTTATCAACGATATCAAAGAGTTTAATCTGTGTAGTCCTTATGCTTTTAGCGATCATTTGTATTACAATTTTTAGCCACAATTATTTACGCTAAATAGCAGGTTCGTAAGAAAATTTGTTTAAATAGAATTTATTAGCTGCAGTGCTAATTTTGACCTACAATTTATTTTGGTGAATTTCATGAAGTTGGTTAGTGACATTCTACAAATGTTTTGGTGATCGTAGTTAGTTTCTTTGAAAAATGACGAGACTTTTAACTAAATTAGGTTTCAATTTATACGAGCTTAGACCTGGAAATAGACTATTTTGTCCAGAGACCAAGCGCGGGGACCTATGCGGTCATTCGGCGCACAAGCTAAAATTAAGAGCAGAAAGGTTTGAATGGCGTAACAGGAGGAAGACTTAAAGCAGTTGCACTATGAAACAATTGTTAGCAGAGGGTGGAAAGTAATACAGGTGAGAATATGAACGGAGGTACAATAAAAGGAATGAAAGGGGCAGCAGCTAGGGCCGAAGGGACGATTAGATGAACTGCAAATGTAATGATTTTTATTAATGCATTCGATATTTTGCGTTACTTCAAACTTGGATGTACAAAGTAACAGATTTTTAATCATAATACTAGGGTATTCAACACTACTAATTTATTTTGAGAGACCAGTTATAAGAAAATTAAACATTTTTTAGGGTTTTGTTTTATTCATCTTTTAGTTACTGCCGATGTTCAATTATACTTCCAATAACCTTCACCAGAAGAGTCGTAATCCATATATATAAGATTTATGCCCACTTAAATGTGTAAGCCTCTTCTTTGCACGGAATGATAAAAATCTGGTTGAGTATTTTGATACGTTTTCTTTATTTCCATTTGACAATTACTTTAAACTAGAAAGATGCCTCGCCAGCATTATTATAAGGCTTTACTTCAGTTAAGCTCCTCTGGGTGGGCAATTGCCATAACATGTAGCTGACCTTCTAGAAACCAGTGAAGTGTCAGAATGAATCATTTTTGGTAGGAGAGCAGTGCAGTGGTTATGCTTGCTTTTACCATTTGACCAGCCCATGCTAAGGAAAACTGATTAGCCTTGCCTGAAGAGATTAGGTCAGCTCAATAGATCATGGTTGATTTTGATATTAGCAGTTTGTACTTTGGTGTTATCAGACGAGCAGTTTTCTTGCTGCTATTTGAGTCTCTCGCATATGAATATAAGTTTTCACTTAGTTTTTTTTCCTCTTTCCAGGGATTACAACGCCAAAGATTCATTAACAAGCATGGACATCTTCGGAATATTTAATCACCAAATAAACCAATGATACTACAAACTTTGGTTAGCATTATTCATACCACTTCACTGGTGGCTTCCCTTGATGAACTGACGTGTCTTTTAAAAATGGATAACGTAGGAATGGTCCTTGAAATTTTTCCAACGGAGATGGTCAAATGACTACGCAGTTTGCTCTGTGGAAGTTAATTACAGTTTAACATTAACAGTTTCAGGTAAGATTTGAATGCAACAACCCAATCCATTTAGTTTTGTAGTATGCATCAGTCAGCATTGTTAAGAAATAAATTTTATTTTTCAACAGCTATGATGTTTGTAAGTACCCAAACCGAGACATGCCACTGCAAATTACAAACCTCTCATTCCTTAGTGACCTTATTTACTATTAATTAAGTTGCTTAGGTACCTACTTTAGAAATGAAGCAGGTTCATCAGTTGATATTTCCCCTTTTTGATTAGCGAACTCGTACAGGCACTTAAATAGTGTCTATCTATCTAAAATGTTTACTTTTCATCCTTCATCTACCTGGCCATTCTTCTTTTTGTTTTTATTAATGCTAAGGTTTATATAGCGCGGAATAATCCCTTTGGTTCCAGTGCTTGGCTCCAAGCCTAAATCTCATATTCCATTCCATTCCAATGCTAAGATTTGCGGGTTTTTTTCTAAAGATGAATTTGGTTGATTCATAATTGGCTGGCAACATTTTTCACTTGAGCTTCTCATATTACCGAGGATACTGATTAAACACCTTTGTCGTATAAGTGACTTTCACTGCTTTGTCGTACCCATGACCCATCTTGGTGGTCGGGGTCGTACTTATGGACTTAAGTTACGTTTTCCATGGCAATGAAGGAGACAAGAACAGGATTCACCATTGATGGTTATTGTATAGTATTTTGTACATTTTCCTTTCGTCCGGCAAAAATGCTGTAGTAAATCATAGCTCATGGTTTACTGATAGTTTATCAAATTATGGAATCGTGAAAATACATTTAAAATTAGTATGCGCCGAAAGTGAGATTACAGATTGGGTAGAAGGAGAAATAAAGCTTAGCTATTTTGAAAACTATTTAGGTTTAAGTATGCCAGTTTCCCCCAGACCTTTTGGTCCTTGGACTGTTCCATGTTAAGTAGCAGAACAATTGAGAAGTGGTTATAGGTTTCTATGAACCCACCAGGTGCAGATGGAGTTGGAGGTGTCTAGGTATTTTCTGACAGCTTAAAACCACTTTCTCAAAAGCCATTGCTCTGTATATATGTTTAAAATAAAATGTCATCACCGTGAAAATAGGTTGAACTAATGTTAATGAATACTTGAAACCTGTCTCTACACGAGCCACTCACAGCAGGCATACAAGTTCATTCTAATAATTTTTAAGTTCATGAATGAACTTGTCGTCTGCAGCCTGGGCTTCAGGTCATTAAATATAAAGAAGTCTCTATATTCGTTCTTTGTCTTTAATATGGTTGAGCCTTGCCTGAAACTGAATTGAAGTTGTATATTAATTTTATAGTAAGGACTGATCAGTGGTTTATAGTAAACGTTTACTTTCTCTATGGGTATGTGATGAACAATGCGCAGTCTTTTTAGATAGTATTCGTTGTCGGCACTGGCCTTGACTACCTATGATTTTACCTTGCTCCAGTGACATGGAAATATTCTACCACTTGTTCTTGAACTTGCTGTTTATGCACAGCTCATCTAAAGCTGCTGTTCAGTTGTCATATCTCCAAACTGATTGTTTTGATGGGGTTACAAGATCCCTGTGACCTTCCTTATATAATCCACTAAGATATGCCTTTTATAATCCACCAAAATATGCAAATTAATAGAGGGGAAACTGGTTATGCCAATACTTTCACATTTAAATGCCACTAATGAACATGTTTCAGATTATTCATAAAGCCAAGTGATTCAAGTGTCATACTTAATTTATTAATTAAAACAGCCTTTATGCAGAACTTATCGTCTGGAGATATATTTTGTTCAGGTACTGAATATTCAAATTTTGAATTTGTATACCTTGAGCATGCATTATTGAATAATAGTTTCTTAATGGTAATCTTGTTACTTCATTGAGCTCCGGGTGTTTATAGGACATTGAATTAAATTTCGAAATTATGCAATGTGTATCTTTCTGACCAGGTGTAATACGTTGCTTTATTTTCGATACTAGAGAAAATTCTTACTGTTTCCATGCCCACAGATTGGAGATGCTCAGCCACGTTTAACAGAACTGAGCAATAAACTCCCTGGCAATTGTGAAGGTTCCCTTCAGAAGAAATCATGTGAAGTGATACCAGGCACTTGAACTTAATTCTAGAAGAAAAACAGGAGCCACTGTAGCTTGCACGAATCTATGGTGAGTGAAGAGATAAGGAACAGCTAAAAATCTCGCTAGTGAAGTGAAGAGGGTCAGCACCAAATCTCAAGAGAAGTGAAGAGGGTCTTCGCACACAGAAATGCAGAGGGTCTTTGCTCACAATCTCCAGAGAAGAGGGCTAGCACAAACTCTTCAGAAAAGAGTAGAGATTGTCTAGGGTCTCGGCACACGATCTCCAGAGTGAAGCAAAGAAGGTCGGCACACACTCACCAGAGAGAAGAGCTACCACAAAGAGCCATCACATAATCTCAAGAGAGGAGAGCCAGCACAAAAGCTCAAGAGAGAAGAGCCATTTCAAAAACTTTAGATGAGGGGGCCAGCATAAAAACACCAGATGGAAGAGAAGAGCTACAACACAAAACTACAACACAAAAACAAAGAAGAGAGGTGTTTAAAAGAACTGTTGCGCTGAATGTTTTCAAATTCTGTGATATAAAAAGCAGAGGCACAAATAAAATATTTCTTAATTTTTATTAAATACCCAAAGTGAACACTCGAGAGATCTGTACATATGCTATACGTTTTCATTTCCTTTAGGTGCTGTTTCTTCCACCCTCTTGTAATTGCATAGGTGGTCCTTTTAATTACCAGCTTGAAAGATTTGAGAATACTGGCAAAGTATAGTGCTCCCATTTGCCATAAATGTGAGATTATAAAATGATCAATGTGGTGTTTTACAGTAAGACCCCGTATGCCATGGCATCATAACATCCCTTTGTTTATCCTCTCGTTGGAAACTATAGATGGGCATGGGCATACGTGGACGCACTGTAACACCACATAAATCAATTGATTTTCCCACATTTATGGCCACTGGTAGCAATTCTTGTCAGTTTCCTCAAACTTTCTCTGCCGATTCACAAAATTTTAAATTTGGCCCTTTTTCTGACGGTCTTCTTTGAATGTTCATCCCATATCTCTTAATACACAGTCTCTCTCTGCCAACACTCAAAGTCAAACGGTCCTGAAATAAAACAAAATGCTATTAAAAACGGTCATTGTAAACAGAAAAAAATAGCTTTTGGCATTACACCTTTGATTGTAAATTAATATTGTCAATACACCTCACAGTGCAATTTTAACTGTTATATAAACAGAGTTAACCCAAAACTTTATAAACCAGTAAACCATGAATAACTAAACGAGACAATGTCTCTCGAATGCAATGTTGTTTCGCTATTAAAATTAAAAGACGGGGAATGCCCCCCCCCCCCAAAAAAAAAAATGAATACATTCAGGCAAATATTGGACAGCATAGGAAACATTTGAATTACAAGTACAGCAACCCATTGTTACCTAGAAGGCAAACATCGGTCTGCAAAGAATGATTATGCTAAACTATGATAATGCTATGACAGATTTGACTATCTTGAATATAAAACTTCTATATACATCCAACATTTGTTCAACCTTTTCAGTAAAGGTATAGGAATTTCAGTTTCACACTTTTAAACTAAGATGTAACCTTTCAACTAATAAACTGCATTTATTATACTATTACAAAACTGAACATCTTATGGAAGATGATAATTTTTGAAAGTAAATTGTATTTTTCCTTACTATACAAACCTACGTCTCAAGCAATTTCTAATGTAAAGGACCGACGGTTTGTATATCGTGTAGGAACAACTAGCAATTCGTAAGAAATCTAGACTTAAAAAATCAGATTAAAACTACATTAAATCATAAGTATCTGACGGAAAAATATTCGTATAGAAAACATGGTACATTACCTAATTCATGTGACAACATCCACTTCCATTTTGAATTATTGCTGCATTATAGCCAGCAGTGCATCTCCTGTATACATGTACCAAAACTGGAACCCCTTCATATAGTGTTGCAACATTAAATCTAAAAAGAAAACCTGTATTACCCAAAAATTTTACCTTCACTATTACTCATGCAAATTTTGTCATTGCGATTATGGAAAAATGAAAAAAAATACCTATTGATTAGGTGATTTCATTATCCTGTTCCCAGGCAACAAAAATTATGACTACTACTGTACTTCTTGAAAGCATTTAAGAATGTTTAATTAAAATTTCCAAGGTTACACATCATAAAAAATTACTTGAAAATATTTCATTAAGGACACTTGAAACCTTATCTTCACCAAGTAAAGCAAAACTGAAAACATTAGGTTTAAAAAAAAAATCTGGTGAAATCACCAGGCCTCCAATTTGAAATAATTTGAGGCATCTAAAGCTTGGGAATGAAGATAGAGATATGTCATGAAACCAAACTGCCACTAAATTTACAATTGCCACCAAATTACATTACCAAGGATACTGTCGATGGACTGAATTTTCCATCAAACTGTTGAGGGATTGCTAATGTCCCCCAAATTATCCCAGATACAACACTGACGACGGATGGCCAGTAACAACGAAACCATTAACGGATTCTTCATATTCAACCACTTTTCAAAGAATTTTCCTAATCATATAACTGGGATGTTGCTTCATTTCACCAAAACTGTCAAAAGTATCCTTGATGAACCTGTACATGTATCAGGCATCCTATTCATAAGAGGAAGCTGAGGTTCCAAATATCAATTCATAGCAAACTAAACAACAAAGAGACTTCAACTGTAACTGACAAATTATCAAAGTTTCATGACATACAGCAATAATTTTTCTGGATGAAAAAAAAACAACAACATTGAACTAGAACACCTCCAATATATCGCTATCATTATGATATGCCAGACTAATAAGGTTACTGAGAATGTACAGTGAAGACCAAACAGTGTGATCTCCTTCACTTATTTCTAAATGGAATCAGGTGTTTCAAAAATAAAATTACTAATGCAAAATCCAACTGCTTTCAGCAATTAACTGTTGTAATTATCTTCATTAACATACAATCTGCCATAAAGGTGCTATACCTTGCTACATTAAGAATTTTGCTTTAAATATCACTGCTGTATTATGTCAAACATCAGCAAAATTGCTGAAAATAGAAAGAAATATTGTAGGACAGATATAACACTGGAAAACAAAACTCCTAAAAGCTTTATGAGTATCGTGCGATTAACCTATGAGAGGGGGGTTTGCTGTATGAAATACCAGAATGATGTGCAATAAGAACATATTTTAAAAAACAAGACTCGTCCATGGAAATTAAATGGGCAGCTAGGTAGGAAAAGCCATACCAAAAATAAGCTCTTGAAGTCTTACAAAAGACCCTTCAAGTCTGGCATAAATGGAAAAGGGTAACATTGAGTGAGCAGCCATTGCAGATTTCAGCTAAAAAACTTTCAGTATTACCTCAGGTGTGATACACGAAGTACACAATGGTAAGAGGTTACCCTAAAGAAATATGTCATGTATATCCAACTAACCTTAAAAGGTCTTACTTTTAGTAATAGATTGTGGTGTCCAAGAGGCAACAATCCAATTAGGCTTTGATTTAATGTTGAGTCTAGGATTATTGGCCCTTTTTTCTGTTGAAGTCTTCTTTGAATCATTTCAATCGTCCAATGTCTGCAATAACCAGATTCCCCCTGCCAACACTCAGAAGTCAAACGGTCCTAAATTAAAACAAAATGCTATTCAAAAACAGTAATTGTAAATTAATTTTAAATTCATTTTGCCAATAATTAGGAGGCCACAAATAATTTCCAACTTCAATCTTCTTCCTCGCCCCACAGGCCATCACATTGTCTCCAGACCACAGTCTATGTAGTTACACTTTTAACATCTTTAAATGTTCTTATAGGTACATAAAGACCGCATTTTACAGGATTTTTTCATGTATATGCCTCCTTGCTTTGTATATGCACATTGAACACATTGTTCCGGAATCACATTCAATAGTATTTGAGTGCAATAGCTTCCAGGAGTGTATGGGGGCTGAAGGGGAACAAAAATGTTCACCAAGCCAGAAAAGAAAAAGGCAGCCGTGCTATGTTTCAAATAATGTTAAACTCTTTCTGTAAAAATATTCTCAAGAGATCTCCTTTCGGCAGCAGAAATGTTTCATCCTTAACTATTCTTTAAAAGGAACATTTTAGAGTAATAAAATTTTGAGGCTTATAATGGGGGACATGTAGTTTACACCATAACATAAACCATGAGTTCCATTATCTGCTAATGCATGACAAACTGTAAACAAGAAGCTAAGACCAAATTTCTAATTTCCCTTGCCACTATGGGACCGATGCAATCAGGATCACCTCATTACTGTGTCTGGAATAAACTAGTAGCTAATTGCAACATGCTTGTAAAGACACACCAACACATTTTATCATGATGATGATCTAAACATGCTTCTGGGATATCACAAAATCCGAATGGCTAGGATCTAAGTTAACTTCCTTTATAAAGTGCCGTCTCTGACTAGACTTTTCCAATATGTGTTATAACTAGGTTTATAACACAAAGTTGTTCATAGTTTAGATATGAACTGGCTATCTAATATGCTTATGCCATAAATGCATTATTCAAGGGGATATATATTATTCTTGTAAAAAGATACTTAGTTAGGCAAGAGTTTCTGGAAATCTGTATGCCCTTTAAAAATCCACTAGTAAATACTGATTTATATTTAACTTTGTATAACTGGATGCTTTCTTAAAAAGTGTATTTCAACACTAACATGACTTGCTTCAGTTTTATACAAAACTTCAGGGATATAAATACTGGCAATAACAGTAAATGAACATGATGAAACTTATCAGTAATCCATAAAAATTGCTAATGTAACAGATTTGCAAAATTAAAACTTTTAGTCTGCTGGTAAGGTTAATTCGGAATAAGCTGTGGTCTCGCAAAATGAAGGCTGCCCTCTCATCAAATCTAGTGAAGGTTATTCATACCCAAAAAGGTTCCAGTTACACTGACCTAACCTGAATAAGTACAAACGCAGTCGTTAGGGAAAATGAAGCATTAAGAAGACTCAGATGTGACTATTGTATACTGCATTACTTGATTACTCCAAATGTCTTATTTTCCCCGTGACATTTTAGCGACCCCAACACACACTGGGGTCGCTTTTCTTCAGGTGGAAAACATTAGGGTCGATTTTCTTCAGGAGAGGAATTAACAAGGTAAAACGCCAGTTTATAAGTTGATGATTATTAGTGTAATGACATAAGTGAGACTACCCAATAAAAGTGCTAACGGTACTCAAGACATATTCTTATTTTCTTGTATGGCTAAGAAACAAAAATTTTTACTCTAACATAAAACCAAGTGGTAAAGAAACCCTCATGGACCGTGCAGTTTATGAAAAAGTTGTTCAGCCACTTTTAACGGATCATCCTCTTCCTGCTATCAACTGGTTGAAGAGCAAGAATCTTTTGAGGAGAGAAATTAAGAGCATTCAGTGCGGAAATTTAATGAACTGGATTGAACTATCTTCTATACAAGATAATTATGTGTGGAAATGCCAATTTAAAGAGTGTACTAAATTTAAAAGCTAAGTTTCTATTCGTAAGGACTCATGATTGATATTTACAGTTTTTTTTAGAGAAATCTGCATGAAGTATTTTGAGGTAAACCCCGTTAGACTTGGTGGTAATGGCATACTTGAGCAATTTGACGAGTCTTGCTTTGCACGAAAAAACAAATATAACAGAGGACGTGCACCAAATCGGCCAATATGGGTATTTGGAATGGTCGACACTAGCATTACGCCAGGTGTTGGATATATGGAGATCGTTGAAACACGTGATGCTGCAACTCTACTTCCAATCATAGAAAAAGTTGTATTGCCTGGTTCAGTAATATGCAGTGAAGAATGGAAAGCTTATTCAAAAATTCAATCACATCTAAGATTTCAGCATCAGACTTAAATCACTCCCGTAACTTTGTTGATCCAGAAACAGGAGTACACACACAGGCCATCGAAAGTTATTGGAACAAGCATAAATCAAGTATTAAGACAATGCGAGGATGCAAGAGAGAATTTTTGAATTCATATTTACAGCAATTTATGTGGTTTGAAAGACATGTTAATAGTAGGTTTGATTATTTTTGTACTGAAATCGCAAGACAATACGCTTTTAATTAACTATTGATTGTTTGTCTAAATTTGTGTTTTTAACAAATGTTCAATAAAGTAGTTTTTAATGAATATATATCTATATTTTTTTCTCCTTTTTTCTATAATATTACGAGCTAAAGTGGGTCACCTGAAGATTGGAGACACCAACAAGCAGGGGTCGTTTATCTTCAGGTGGAAAATATTGGGGTCGCTTTTCTTCAGGAGGAAAATATTGGGGTCGATTTTCTTCAGGAGAGGTATTAGGGGTCGCTAATCTTCAGGTGATCCACTTCTCCTAAGGTAAGCCATTCTGGCATTAGATTTTGACGGAAAAAAATTGGTTGTGGCAACTAATAAACTCTGACTGTGAAATTTAAGAAAATTGATGTCTCCATGGGGTAGGTAGATGAAGTGACTACATTACTCATGAGATTATAATGTAGGAGGTGCAGAAATGTGCTATATAACTTTCATGGTTGACGCACTAGGCCATAAGATGCCTATAAGACCAGAGACTTGGGAAATATTATGGGGGCTTCTTATAGGAACATGTAATTGTATCTACTATGCAGCTTTATTGGGTATAAAACATTACATAATTAGGTTGATCTAGGTAATAACTCCGCGTCAGGTGTCTTTGGAAATTGCAGTTTCCTATAGTATTTAGATTACTTAAGAATTTGCCGTTATTTTTAGGGGTCGACTGTGATTAACCCCCAGGGGATAGTACTACTAAACACGGCCAAATACATTTGACGCCCCAATCACTAGACCCTAGTGGCTGTCGTATTCGCGATAACGTTCCTTACAGAGTGGGTGGAGTTATTGCCTGGAATTGCCCATACTTATTACAAAACAAAACAAAAATGCTCCATCAGTGGTCATGAGTAGCTTATGCACTGAGAGCACCACATTACCCATAAATACATTACCGCAAGAAACTACAGCAAGGAAAACTTCTAAAACAACAATGAACTCCCTAGGTGGTGTAGCAAGCCTTCATATTTTTAAATACACAAACTACTTGGGTAGTACTCCTTGAATTGCCTGTGGAAAAAACGACATTATACCCTCCCACGGTCATATCTGACCTGAAATTCGATGTGGAATTAACAATGTTACATGTAAAAGTGCAAATTAATATGTTACTAAAATTAAAAACATAAAAAACACTGGTTGATCTCGTGAGCCTAGCTGAGGTAAAGACATGGGTATTTAAGAACCTTAGAACGTCCACAGACCCCTCGCCTAGCCTAAAATGCACCAATATTCGTTAAGAATTAGGTCTATTGGCTAAACGTAGCAGTACATCAAACATGCGTATCATATATACCGTAAAATAAAATTAACTTTTAACGATGCCTACTGCCCTCTGAAAAGTCTAGAAATGCCGAGAAATATCAAATATCAGTCACTCTTATAACATAATTAACATAATGATAAACATAACCGGAATTATTTTTTTTCTTGGCGTTGGGTTGCATGGGATTTCAACTTCTGTAAATTTAATCAGTCATCACAGTAATAAGCTTACAGCAGAATTAAGGAGTGGACATCCACCATGGCTGCCTCGTACTTGCCTATACACAGCCTCAGGCCCACAAGTAAGAGCTAAAAAGGGTACTTGTTTTCTTTCAGAATAGGCAACCCCCAATCTCTGTATCACAAATTTCATTTTCGATAAAAATCGTAATTCATCATCGGATAAACGTATCATTATACATGTAAACTCCATATACTCACCAGCATCGCAATTTATCGCAGACTCAATATACCTTTCTTTTATTATTTACGTATACGTACTACTATATGTGTGTGGCACCCCTGGTATGTCATTCTCCATTGTAGCCACGCCCACTTATGTATTGACAGAATGAATCTCCAAAATGAACTCGGTAGATTTTGTATGGTTTGCCAATTATTAGGCTGATTCTGATAAGGTCTTGATAAATCGTACCAGTTAGAAATTATTCATGGTATTCTATGAACAAACCTTATTAAAAGTATATTATTTTCTCATTTATTAAACAAAGGTTTTCATTTGGTCCAATGCAAGAGGAATCTACGTGGAGGAACACGTAAAAGTCGCCGATGACGCACATTGTAGGTAGATAACTTGACGTAATTTTATACATTTCAGTCCATGGTCACATTTTTTGGAGACATTTTTTGAACTTTTTTTGGTGGGGGGGGGGGGGGGGGGGGGGGGGGGGGGGGGGGGGGGGGGCAGTTTCACTAATTACCATTAATCTTTCACCTGTTAATCGATTAGTGTGAAATTTCAACCTACGATAACATTTATCACGCGTGGAAGAGGTATGAATAAGCTAAAAGAGACTTACTACCATTAAGCTGCATATGTCTTTTAATGGGACGCATAAAAAAAAAATCCAAAGATGTACTACGGCTATGAAAACTGCAAAATACAAAACAACACTAAAAAGGAATAGGATGAATCGCAAAACTGGATTGAACAGTGATTAGACGAACAAGAAAGAATGACGAAGTGAAACAACCACCAAAAAATGGTATTTCGTTTCCACAAGGATCAAACAAAGGCGTTTGATTCTTCAAAGACCTGGACGGTAACTAAGCAAAAAGATTAATTTAATTAAGAGAGCAAACTTTTTTTTTCTTTTTGCTTGATATCTCTTCTTCATTGCTAATGAGATTAGTCCGTCATGGAAGAGGGATCGATGATTCCACCAATATCGTTTCGCAGAGAGAGAGAGAGAGAGAGAGAGAGAGAGAGAGAGAGAGAGAGGATATGAATGGAGGAACGAAAGGGGTTGCAGCTAGGGGCCTAAGGAACGCTGCAAAGAACCTTTAATAATGTCTACAGTGCATCCCGTGAAGTACACTGAAAGCACTACCCCTCTACGGGGGAAATGCAATAGTCAGCTATGATATTTTTTACATGTAATTTATATTCCACCCCACTAAAAAAAATAAAAAAAATAAAAAAATAAAAACATTAAATTCGGTGTAAAAACGCTTTCCAGATGTCGATATGACATAAGGTCTCTAATTCGCCGTTTCGTTCAAGAGGGATATTGCCAAATGGAAAAACGTTCTTTATAGGGACTGGACGACGCCCACAATGTTTATGCTTCCGTGAATTCATATTTCACCTCAAGAGGTTGGGTTCGCTTATTGTAACCTGTCTTTTTTTATATGTATAATTCTCTTTCCTATATCAGCTAATCGTCTCGCTTATTCGGAGAGTAAGCCTACAAACAACTTTGTTGCTGTTGTTGTTGTTGTTGTTGCTGTTGTTGTTCTTGCTGGGGGTAGGAAAGCCCTATGGAAAAGCCTGAAAATGTCTGGAAAAGGTGTTTCGCGTAGAGTTAAAGATACGGGAATTTTAGGATAGGGTATTGATTTATGTATTAGAATGAAAATGTAAAGAAAAATCAATAATGTGCATGATAAACTGTACAGAACAATTATTCGTGAGGAAATATAATGTATTTATTTTAATTTATGTGGATTTTGGCACGCGCCCCGAGTAAGCTGGAGGCTTGATCACGCCTTGTTCAATTTCATTTCAATATGGTGCAGTTGCTTTTATTTGCTGTGTTCAGTTATTTCTATGTCGTCTGTACCCTGCAATTCAATCGCTATTTTGCGTAAAATACGAATAATCTTAGGTTATACTGTGCAAGTGATTTCGATTGATGGTATAGTAAGTAAACTGTTCTCAAAGTAACATAGTATCTCTCTCTCTCTCTCTCTCTCTCTCTCTCCGTGAGCTATGAGCCATACATTTTTTTTACTAGTTTCCAAGGATATTGAGAATGCCTTTGGCACTCATACAGCTACAAAAAAAAAAAAAAAAAAAACCCTCATTATCCACCATTTCTTGTCACAATACCTCTCAAAGGAGAGGGCGCATTCATCTTCCTTCCTATTCTTTCAGACTCTTGTAGTTTTTAGAGTCCTAATTCTCTCTTCCTACAAATTTTGGCGACCTCTCCGTTCCGAAGAGTTCGGATAAAGACGTCAAAAGTCGACCAGACGGAAAATCCAACGGAAAAAGGTTAGCGGTCATTTTGGGAGGTCGTATTATGTCGTTTATGCACGGAAATGAAATAAGGTATCCATTACACAGAATGGGGTGGTATAAGTTGTATCCCATTCCACTTGATCCCCAAACACATTTCTATCCACGACACGCCCCCCATACGTAGCCATATTCGTCCACCGAATAAGAATTTTATGGAGCCATCAGTGTCCCACGTCGGACCATCAGCCTCGATATACACTTCTCGTAGGGAAGAATTCATTCTCCCGAGCTCTATGTCTGAGAGTATATATATATATATATATATATATATATATAGATATATATATATATATATAATCTATATATATATATATATATTTATTATATGTGGATCTAATCTTACCAGTCAGCTCCGCTATACTTCTCGTCTTTTCGTACGTAATTGTTGTGTATGTTGGGTTATGAGTTACTTTCGTGAAGTTTGTAGTCTGAAATCGTTGTTTTTTATATATATTTTCAAATGAAACTATCTATTTCTTGTTCATTAGAATAATGTTAAATTCAAATATTCATCTTTAGCTTCAGTATGTTGACAGTGAATGAAAACCAAAATGACATTTAAAATAAAATAAAAAAAAGTTCTCAACTACGTACAACGTATAAAGCTGTATAAAACCATTATATATGCCAGGCAGCTCTCCAGTTGCTCACCAGATGCGATAGAGTGAGGGTGCGTCCCATGGCTCCGGAAAACGCTGCCAGATGCACGATCCATGGCTAACTTTAACCTTAAATTAATTAAAAACTACCGAGGTTAGAGGGTTGCAATTTGGTATGTTTGATGATTAGTGGGTGGATGATTAACATATCAATTTGCAGCCCTCTAACCTCATTAGTTTTTTTTTTAGATGTAAGGGCCGACGGACAGACAAAGCTTGCACAATAGTTTTGTTTTACAGAGAACTAAAAATGTAGAGTTTAGACATTAAAGAACATGAAAGCTGAATGTATGAAGTCTTATCTGTATTCGCTTAGTAAATAAGAAATGCAAGAGAAGTCGACTATAGCAAAGGCAAAGAAGTGGTTATGTCAACAATGGTTTGTTTGAGTTTGTCCTCCTACTGTTACAGAAAGATCTGAGCATACTGACATGCATGCAAGCAAGAGAAAAAGCAAACGCAAACAAAATTCGACGATGTATTCCTGACTCTTTGTATTCTGAACGGCAAATATGCAAAGAATTACGTTTTTAAATCTCGGATATAATTTCAAAAGCGCCTCGTGGAATACGCAACTTTTTTGCGTGAATATTCATGAAGGCATCTCCTTTTCTTGTGCAACTATTCTTTGTTATAAAACTCATAGCACGGCAGAATAAGACTGAACAGTGAAGTAATCAAGTATTTATTTGACTTAGGTCATCCAGGCTGTTCTGAATACTTTGTTGCAATTCAATAAAGGTTTCGCAAGGTTGGCATGATTGTGTTATCTCGCCTCGTCAACTTTCTGATGCGTCTTCATATTATGCATAATCGCATTGGGTAGGATATCTGTTTGCGAAATAATTAAATTCAGTTATCTGGGCCAGCATTTCTAACTTCATTACACGAACGCTTTTATGCGGAATGAGAATGAAATATGTTGTAATGCAGAATAATCGTCGTGTGAAAAAAATAATTATGCGAATTATATTCTACTGATAGATTGTACATTATTTTTCCATAGTTCTCAATTTATGTTTGTTTTTCTAATTAAAAAAAGAGAGTAGTGTCGCATCTTTATTATTTCCGTGTCTCCGTTCGTTTTAAACATTATCAATTTATCATTATACATGCACGATTATTTATTCAATTGACACCAGCCAATAGTCATTACGGTAATGTATTCGACGCATTCCCGCTCATTATCTTAATGTCATTAGTATACCTGAACGATTCCATTTCCACATTTCTCTGCATAATGAATATGTATCTATGAATACGTATCTACAGCGTGGCAAGGAATATCAACATCAGGCATTTTAAGAAACGACAGATGTTATTAATTCACGTAAATGTGAATAACTCCTTCAGGAAGGGCTACGGTTTGGCCAGTGTGTAACTGTATTTTCCCAAACCCAACCATTTGTTTGGGGTCAATATTAAGAGAGATGTACGTGGATGGTGAAGAGTCTATAGCTCAATTCAAAATATCTTCTACTCTATTATATACATTCACTAATACGCATAGTTATCTATGTACGCCACTTACTATTCATTTATTGGTTAGGCTGCATGTTTTCGTTAAGACTGTCAGAGAGAGAGAGAGAGAGAGAGAGAGAGAGAGAGAGAGAGAGAGAGAAGAAGAAGAAGAAGAAGAAGAAGAAGAGGAAGAATTTATAGCTCAATTCAAGACGTCGTCTATTCTATGTATATGCATTCGGTAGTACGCATAGTTATCTATGTACGCCACTTAGTATTCCTTTATTGGTTAGGCTGCATGTTCTCGTTAAGACTGTCAGAGAGAGAGAGAGAGAGAGAGAGAGAGAGAGAGAGAGAGAGAGAGAGAGAAAGGAATCTATTCTATGTATGTGCATTAGGTAATATTCATAGTTTTCGATGTATGCCACTTACTATTAATTTATTGGTTAGGCTGCACGTCCGAGAGAGAGAGAGAGAGAGAGAGAGAGAGAGAGAGAGAGAGAGAGAGAAAAACAATACCAGCGCATCATTCTTGTTCTTTACTGTAGGGATGAGGCTCGGGACTTCATACCACATCTTCCATTTCGTAGAAATCCTTTGGCTCGAAGGAAGTCCGTCTCAGTTGGCGTCGAAGGCTGTTTTTGTAGGATGCCGCTACTCTCCGGACGTAATCCTTTGCGAGAAAGGAGGATATGGGGATACAGTAAGCCTGGTATTTTTTGCTTAACTTAGATATCCTTCTTTTTGGTAGCCCTTATATTTTTCTCCACTATATGAACCTTGATTCATAACCTTTCGAGATCCAAGGAAGTTATCTTTATTCTGGAAAGCATTAACCAGTGAAACACACGCGACTGAGTACAAACACCATTCTCTCTCTCTCTCTCTCTCTCTCTCTCTCTCTCTCTCTCTCTCTCTCATTAGGGTGATTCATGTTAAAGTGAAACCATCATCATCGACGCCATTAGTGAGTAACAGGATTATTTTTATATTCTCTTCATTCAGAATGGCGTCCTGTCTTCTCTCGTCATCTTAAAACCAAGTAACAAATACGGTAATGTACGTACACTTGTGGATGTGTGTGTGTGTGTGTATGTGTGAGAGAGAGAGAGAGAGAGAGAGAGAGAGAGACAGACAGACAGACAGACAGACAGATAATCCGTATTTTAATGTTTCCTCGGACCAGTAGGGCCTCTTTAATCACTGCTATCAGTATTTACACAGTCAAATGAACCTCCTTTTCCTTATATATAATTATGGGTCCCCAAGACTTTTTCGTTGTTTTTTCCTTCTTTGGGTGTTTTTTTTTATTTGTTAAGAATTCATCAGAACTCACCAAGATATTTTTCTCTCATTCATGATTAAAATCGCCAAGTCCGGTTTGTATAAGCAAGCTGTATTGCCTATTTTATCTAAGTTATTTATTAGAATTCTTGATATCCGACTTTAAGTTATTTTTTATCATTATTACTTTCCGATATTATTAAGTTATTTCTAGAATTATTAATTTCCAACTTTATCTCTACTTAGAATGATCAATTTCCGACTTTATCTCTCCTTAGAATGAAGTCAATTTGGTTCCGGAACTTTGATCTTCTACTTAGAATTATCTTTGCCGACTTTATTTCTCTACTTAGAATTATCAATTTCCGAGTGTAATTCTTACTTAAAGAATGACCCACCAATGTCCGGGACTTAATTCTCTAGTTAAATGATCAATTTCCCGACTTTATCTCTACTTAGAATTAATCTTGCCGACTTTATCTCTATTAGAAGGCATTTCCGACTTTATTCTCTATTATTTAGAATTATCAATTTGCCGACTTTATCTCTACTTTTAGAATTATCAATTTCCGACCTTTATTCTCTACTTTAGAATTGATCAAATTTCCGACTGTTATCTCTACTTAGAATGATCAATTTCCGACTTTACTACTAGAATGAATCATTTTCCGAACTTATTCTCTACTTAGAATGAATTTCAATTCTTCCGACTTTATCTCTACTTAGAATTATCTTTGCCGACTTTATCTCTATTTAGAATTATCAATTTCCGACTTTATCTCTATTTAGAATTATCAATTTCCGACTTTATCTCTACTTAGAATTATCATTTCCGACTTTATCTCTACTTAGAATGATCAATTTCCGACTTTATCTCTACTTAGAATTATCTTTGCCGACTTTATATCTACTTAGAATTATCAATTTCCGACTTTATCTCTACTTAGAATTATCATTTCCGACTTTATCTCTACTTAGAATGATCAATTTCCGACTTTATCTCTACTTAGAATTATCAATTTCCGACTTTATCTCTACTGAGAATGATCAATTTCCGACTTTATCTCTACTGAGAATTATCAATTTCCGACTTTTTCTCTACTGAGAATTATCAATTTTCGACTTTATCTCTACTGAGAATTATCAATTTCCGACTTTTTCTCTACTTAGAATTATCATTTCCGACTTTATCTCTACTTAGAATTATCAATTTCCGACTTTATCTCTACTTCGAATTATCAATTTCCGACTTTATCTCTACTGAGAATTATCAATTTCCGACTTTATCTCTACTTAGAATTATCAATTTCCGACTTTATCTAAGTTTTACTTAGAATTATTAACTTCTGGCTTTAACTAAATACTTTTTTGAATTATTAATTTCCCACTTTACATTATTTTTAGAATGATCAACTTCCGACTTCATCTAAATAATTTTTAGAGAAATATTAATTTCCGACTTTACATTATTTTTAGAATGATCAATTTCCGACTTTATCTAAATCATTTTTAGAGAAATATTAAGGCCAAAGAGCTAACATTTTAGGAGATCTACCTAGAGTTTACCAGGATTTGCCGAAGGCTATCAAAAAGTGGTCCTACATTCCCTTTATTTAAACAAAGCCTACTGGCTACAGTAGGGACGTATTTCCCCATTTAATATATATACACACGGTGCCGAAGGAGATCATATAATTAAGCCGATTTAACGAAGAATATGTACTAACATCTATCGAGCTTAAGCCTGAAGAAGAAAGTGTGATTATGTTTAGAAATTATTCGTAGAAATAATAATGAGAGGATTTGCACAATTTATTAAGTTAAGATAGCATTAGTGAACGATTATTTTCCAAATGTTCGCTGGCTGTTAAACAGAATTATATTGTAATGTTCTACCATTAATTTAAATGTGATATATATATATATATATATATAGATAGATATATATATATACTATATATATATATATATATATATATATATGCATATATCAATACACATTTATATCAATGGTAGAACATTGTAATATAATTCTGTTTAATAGCCAATGAACATTTGGAAAATAACCCTTCACTAATGCTACGTAAACTTGATAAAGTGTGCAAATCGCCTCACCATTAGTATCTACGAAGAAAAGTTATGACAGAAGAATTCAAACTTTTATATATATATATTATATATATATATATATATATATATATATATATATCTATAATATATATACATATATTATATATATATATGATATAATATATGTATATATATATATAATATATATATATATATATATATATATGTGTGTGTGTGTGTGTGTGTGTGTGCGTGTGTGTGTGTGTGTGTGTGTGGTGTGTGTGTGTGTGTGTGTGTCAAGAATCCGAGAAGAATTCCTTGTGATCAATTTCAGCTAACAAAAACGTCGGAAGGACTGAGCCGCACGATGCCGACTTAGTCTTCGTCAGATCTGAGTAGACCTTTTTAACTTCCATAACGAAGAAACATCCTTTATCCTTTGGCATGCTTAAGTCCTCGAGAAAACGAATATAATAACGACATTCTTCTCCGAGGAAACTTTCCTGACGTTAATTTCGTTATCAAAAGCGACCGAGTTTTGTAAAGTTGTCTTATTCTGAAAACTCACAGACTTTTCTTGAGGGGAGCAAAGTTTTTGAGATTTTAATTCAGCTCTTTATCTAACAAAAAGACGTTTAACATTCAGGGATAGAGCTGGATGGCTATACGCTTACAAAGCTTAAATGAGACGTATTTTTACGGGTCCCTTAATTAGCTATTCATTTGCGAAGAGGGTGATTAGGGAGGGCAGGTCATAACGCTTGGTTGAAATCGAGGGAGATTGCCGTAGGGGGAGCGTCTGTGCCCTTTGCAAATAATTTTTTTATTTTTCTGAACTCTGCTTATAATGATGCAAATGCTTCTAATCTGGAAATTTACATGATCTGCACTTTAGAGTGTAATATAGCGAAACGACAGAATACACAAGAGAAATGGTTTACTTTGGTAGTGAATAACAAAAATAGTTAACTTTGGTAGTGAATGATAAGGAATTAGTTAACTTTGGTAGTGAATAATAAACAAATAGTTAACTCTGGTAGTGAATGGTAAATAAATAGTTAACTTTAACAGCGAATGATAAAGAAACGGTTAACTTTGGTAGTGAATGATAAATAAAAAGTTAACTTTGGTAGTGAAAGATAAAGAAATTGTTAACTTTGGTAATGAATGACAAAGAAATAGTTAACTTTGACAGTGAATGATAAAGAAAAGAGTGAACTTTGACAGTGAATGATAAAGAAATTGTTAACTTTGGCAGTGAATGATAAAGAAATTGTTAACTTTGCCAGTTAATGATGATGAAATAGTTAACTTTAGTAGTGAATGATAATGAAATAGTTAACTTTGGTAGTGAATAATAAATAAATAGTTAACTTTGGTAGTGAATAATAAATAAATAATAAACTTTGACAGTGAATGATAAAGAAATAGTTAACTTTGACAGTGAATGATAATGAAAAGAGTTAACTTTGACAGTGCATGATAAAGATAAGAGTGAACTTTGACAGTGAATGATAAAGAAATTGTTAACTTTGACAGTGAATGATAAAGAAATTGTTAACTTTGACAGTGAATGATAAAGAAAGAGTTAACTTTGGTAGTGAATGATAAAGAAATAGTTAACTTTGGTAGTGAATGATAAAGAAATAGTTAACTTTGGTAGTGAATGATAAAGAAATAGTTAACTTTGGAAGTGAATGATAAAGAAATAGTTAACTTTGGTAGTGAATCATAAAGAAATAGTTAACTTTGGTAGTGAATGAAAAAGTAAAATGTATGTTACCAGCATGACTTACCAAAATGGGCTAGCTTTCAAATTCACGTTTTTCTTTTCTTTTCTACCAATAATTTGGCATGTAACCTTTTGTATTATGTAAATAACATAATTGAATTGGAGCCACGATGATATGGATTGCTATTAGCATTCTTTTCCTTATCAGGTAATAATTGAATATAAGAACTTCGTGAAAAATAAAATGATTCACACACCCAAAAGTTCGTAAACATTTCCTTCAATCTCTCTTTTTCATTCTCACGAAGATAAGTTAATGTTATTAAAGAAGCCTTTTGCCCTTCCGCTGCATATTGGCATGGGAGCCTGATTAATCCTCCAGTGACACAGAACCCCGAGTCATGACGTGAAATTCTTAGTAACAGAACTAAAATTGGGGGGCAGGGGTGGAGGGAGGGCACGGGCGGGGACGAGGCTTAGGGAGCCTTAAAAGGCACAAAGTTGATTAGAGCTTAGAATGGCCGTGTGTGAAATTCTTGGTTGCTTATTCATAAAGATTGTTTTATATATACATACATGCTCACGCACAGACACAAACATACATACATACATATTACATACATATATTATATATATATATATATATAATATAATATCTATATATATATATATTGTATATATATATATATATATATATAGATATAGATATAGATATAGATATAGATATAGATATAGATATCTATATCTATATCTATATATACATACATATATATATATATATATATATATATATATATATATACTATATATAATATATATATATATATATATACTTATGTGTATGTATATAAAAGCAACTAGTTTTTCATCGGACCTTATCTTGTAAACTGTGTTGCAAAAACGCAACTTTTCATTGAATTTATCTTCGAAATTCAGTTTCATTCGTCAACATCTCAAAAGTCATTAGCAGTTTCGACATCCTGGTTCCAAGGTATGAATCGCTCCCAATATACGATCGATATAGAGATGAGTTCGGACGTAGTAGAATTCTCGTCGCTACGTGAGATTTCGCATCACGATTCCTAGAAATGAAAAAACTTAACCTGATCCTTCAAAGGGAAACTTTTCTAATATCTGAGTAGATATCCACCTGCTGAGAGCTACTTGTGGCAAAATTTTAAAGGGATGCCAAACGTTTCAGAGATATTTCATGTTTTTTGGTCTATTCAAAAGTTTCTGAAAGGTCTACTAAGGGCTGCTAAAAGAAAAGTAAAAATCATCGGCTATTTCATTGGTGAGTTATCTAACGCAAAACCAACAGTAGTAATAATATACAGTGATAACCTCGGTGGTTCTTGGAATCCCCTTTTCTAAGCATACACACACACACACACAACACACATATATATATATATATATATATATATATATATATATCATATATATATATATATATATATATATATATATATATAAGATGAAATGACTTGAGGACAAAATTGATGAACGAAGTTAGTATAGAGAATCAGCAATCATTCTCTCTCTCTCTCTCTATCTCTCTCTTCTCTCTCTCTCTCTCGTCAAATTAAATACACATTCGTGCCTAAACAACAGATTTTCCCAACATATGGTTATTTTTACAATATATGATTATACGTCTTTGAAATCCTATTTAGTGACACATTCGTGCGAAATAATGAAGCATATCAAGAATTGAATTCCACTAAGTTACCCGATATCACGAGACATTTCAACTGCTGCCCTCCCTTCCCCAGCCCCCCACCCCACCTTAATCCCTAGGGGTCAGAGGAGGGGGACAGCAAAGCCCCTGACAGCTGTCGCCATCAGACAAGAGAGATAATTTCAATTAATGTCAGGGAGTTAATTCCTTCTCTCGACTCGGAGATTCTGAAACACATTTCTTGTCTCTTTTAAAATACGTATCGTCTATTTTGAAAGTAAGGGAGGGAAAAGTGGATGAAATCAATTTACGAAAAAATATTCGGTAAAAAAAAGTCATTAATGATAAATATAAGCGGTCTTAAAAATGGTAGTCAATGGTGTTATCTAATGGTAATAAGAATTAATAATAATAATAATAATAATAATAATAATAATAATAATAATAATAATAATAATAATAATAATAATAATAATATGTGGCGCCGTGGAGG
This sequence comes from Macrobrachium nipponense, assembly GCF_015104395.2. Classification (NCBI taxonomy): domain Eukaryota; kingdom Metazoa; phylum Arthropoda; class Malacostraca; order Decapoda; family Palaemonidae; genus Macrobrachium; species Macrobrachium nipponense. Next base: position 119,932 of record NC_087204.1, read on the forward strand.
AGTGGGTTAGGTCGTCAATAGACTTAAGTCAAGTTAAGCAACATTGGGGCTGGTCAGTCGTTGGATGGGTGACCGCTCTCCTCGGCGTTGATTCCATGGGAAAGGATCTTTACCATAATTTCCTCAGTCTACTCAGCTGTAAATGAGTACCTATCCCTGATGGGGTAGGGTCCAGCTATGGGTTAAATAGCAAAACTCAGCAATGATGGAAAGAAATGAAGGAATAAACGACAACGACGTAAATGGAACCTCTGGCAACAGAGGAGCTTCGTCCGGCAACCAGGTATTCAACCCAATTGAAGGGGAAGACGGTCAGGTACTTGGAGGTCGTCATCCAGCAACTGATCACCACAACATCAGTAATCAACAGCCTGAGATTGGAGCTACAGAGGCAAAAAGGAAGAAATGGACAAGAGAAGAAAATAAAGAAATATGGAGATGCTACATCAGAAGCAACCCGACGGAGAGAGGATATAGAAGAAGATTGGTCAACATCTGGAATGAGAGGAATAACACCCCCCAAACAGAGCAGAGGCTGGCAGACCAAGTAAGGAACATAAAGAAAAAAGAAAAAGCACTGGCTCTCCCCAACAGAAAGAGAAGAACTGGAAAGGGAAATATCACACGACAACGAATTACACGAAGACGAACTGAAAGACGATGTCACAGAAGACGACAGGGAGGATGAGGTATCAAACAACGACACACGAAGAAACACCGACGAAGTAACAGAGAGAACGCAATGGGTAGAAAAGATTAGACAATGGATGGAGCCAGATACAGAGAGAACAAAGATCCCCTCCATGAAAGCCTACAACACCAAGAAATACACACCACCAGTATCACAGAGACAAATAACTTGACATATGCAGGAGCAAGATTAGTAGCAGAACTGATGGGGATTCGAACACCAACACCACCAGCACGACCAACCCAACAGAAACCAAAACAGCAACCTCCTTGGAAAAGGCGCCTGGAAAAGCAAATCATGGTGATGAGATCGGACTTGAGTAAACTGAAAGAGATGGCGGAAAAAAGGCTAAAAAGCAAGAAAACAAGGGAGGAACTCAACGAGAAATACAAAGTACAAGAGAGGGGACTAAACAACACAATAGAAGATGTAAAACAGACGCTTAAGGCCAAAGCACATAAGATCCAACGGTACATGAACAGGAATAAGGGATACCAACAGAACAAACTATTCGGAACCAACCAAAAAAGACTATACAGCCAACTAAGAGGGGAAGACAACCACCAAGGAAATTCCTGAAGCCGAACCAAGTAAGAGACTCTGGGAAAACATATGGAGCAATCCGGTATCACACAACAAACATGCAACATGGTTCCAGGAAGTCAAGGAAGAAGAAACAGGGAGAATAAAACAAAGATTCACAGAGATCACGACAGATACAGTCAGACACCAACTAAAGAAAATGCCAAACTGGAAAGCCCCAGGTCCCGATGAAGTCCATGGATACTGGCTCAAAAACTTCAAGGCCCTACATCCACGAATAGCAGAACAACTCCAGCATTGTATCTCAAATCACCAAGCACCCAAATGGATGACCACAGGAAGAACATCCTTAGTACAAAAAGACAAGAGTAAAGGAAATATAGCCAGTAACCAATAATGTGGAAGTTACTAACAGGTATCATCAGTGAAAGGCTATACAACTACCTAGAGGAGACAAACACCATCCCCCACCAAAAGAAAGGCTGCAGAAGGAAGTGTAGGGGCACAAAAGACCAGCTCCTGATAGACAAAACAGTAGGAGAAGGAAAACCAACCTAAGCATGGCATGGCTAGACTATAGACTATGGGGCAGAGGAAAATACCATCAGCTTCCTCAAAAATACAATGCGCAACTGGAATACAATACTTACAAGCTCTAGATTAAGACTAGCAGAGGTTAATATCAGGAGAGGGATCTTCCAGGGCGACTCACTGTCCCCACTACTCTTCGTAGTAGCCATGATTCCCATGACAAAAGTACTACAGAAGATGGATGGCGGGTACCAACTCAAGAAAAGAGGCAACAGAATCAACCATCTGATGTTCATGGACGACATTAAACTGTATGGTAAGAGCATCAAGGAAATAGACACCTTAATCCAGACTGTAAGGATTATATCTGGGGACATCAGGATGGAGTTTGGAATAGAAAAATGCGCCTTAGTCAACATACCAAAAGCCAAATAGTAACGAGGAACTTGAAGGATAAAGCTAACCAGATGGGCAGCAAACATCAAACACATAGATGAGACAGGATACAAATACCTGGGAATAATGGAAGGAGGAGATATAAAACACCAAGAGATGAAGGACACGATCAGGAAAGAATATATGCAGAGACTCAAGGCGATACTCAAGTCAAAACTCAACGCCGGAAATATGATAAAAGCCATAAATACATGGGCAGTGCCAGTAATCAGATACAGCGCAGGAATAGTCGAATGGACGAAGGCAGAACTCCGCAGCATAGATCAGAAAACCAGGAAACATATGATAATACACAAAGCACTACACCCAAGAGCAAATACGGACAGACTATACATAACACGAAAGGAAGGAGGGAGAGGACTACTAAGTATAGAGGACTGCGTCAACATCGAAAACGGAGAACTGGGGCAATATCTGAAAACCAGTGAAGACGAGTGGCTAAAGAGTGCATGGGAAGAAGGACTAATAAAAGTAGACGAAGACCCACAAATATACAGAGACAGGAGAAAGACAGACAGAACAGAGGACTGGCACAACAAACCAATGCACGGACAATACATGAGACAGACTAAAGAACTAGCCAGCGATGATAATTGGCAATGGCTACAGAGGGGAGAGCTAAAGAAGGAAACTGAAGGAATGATAACAGCGGCACAAGATCAGGCCCTAAGAACCAGATATGTTCAAAGAACGATAGATGGAAATAATATCTCTCCCATATGTAGGAAGTGCAATACGAAAAATGAAACCATAAACCACATAGCAAGTGAATGCCCGGCACTTGCACAGAACCAGTACAAAAAGAGGCATGATTCAGTGGCAAAAGCCCTCCACTGGAGCCTGTGCAAGAAACATCAGCTACCTTGCAGTAATAAGTGGTATGAGCACCAACCTGAGGGAGTGATAGAAAACGATCAGGCAAAGATCCTCTGGGACTATGGTATCAGAACGGATAGGGTGATATGTGCAAACAGACCAGACATGACGTTGATTGACAAAGTCAAGAAGAAAGTATCACTCATTGATGTCGCAATGCCATGGGACACCAGAGTTGAAGAGAAAGAGAGGGAAAAAATGGATAAGTATCAAGATCTGAAAATAGAAATAAGAAGGATATGGGATATGCCAGTGGAAATCGTACCCATAATCATAGGAGCACTAGGCACGATCCCAAGATCCCTGAAAAGGAATCTAGGAAAACTAGAGGCTGAAGTAGCTCCAGGACTCATGCAGAAGAGTGTGATCTTAGAAACGGCACACATAGTAAGAAAAGTGATGGACTCCTAAGGAGGCAGGATGCAACCCGGAACCCCACACTATAAATACCACCCAGTCGAATTGGAGGACTGTGATAGAGCAAAAAAAAAAAATAAATAAATAAACAAAAAAAAAATAATAATAATAATAAGATTGGAATGAGACCCTCTTTCAAACTAATCTTATTGAAAGATATTGCTGCATCAGCTGCGTTTAACTTGTTAATAGTCTTCTCTATTTTTCTAATAATCTGATATTATAAAAGCAAAGAGAAGGCAATTATTAGAAAAATAGAGAAGACAATAATAATAATAATAATAATAATAATAATAATAATAATAATAAATCGTACCCATAATCATAGGAGCACTAGGCACGATCCCAAGATCCCTGAAAAGGAATCTAGAAAAAAACTAGAGGCTGAAGTAGCTCCAGGACTCATGCAAAAGAGTGTGATCCTAGAAACGGCGCGCATAGTAAGAAAAGTGATGGACTCCTAAGAAGGCAGGATGCAACCCGGAACCCCACACTATAAATATCACCCAGTCGAATTGGAGGACTGTGATAGAGCAAAAAAAAAAAATAAATAAATAATAATAATAATAATAATAATAATAATAATAATAATAATAATAATAATAATGATAATAATGGACAAGTAAATCTACAGAAGTGTGTCTGTTGGTTTTTTTTATCTAAAATACAAAACCAAGAGACATACTACTGTGGATTTACTTTCCATTTTATTGACTCATGTGTTTATGAATTTTCTTTGAATAATAATAATAATAATAATAATAATAATAATAATAATAATAATAATAATAATAATAATAATATGTGTACGCTGGAAACAGACCTTCTTTCAAACAAGTTTTATTAAAAATAATGGCAGAATTCACAGAATTGATTTTGTACAATATTCTTTCAATTCTCCTTATGATTTTCCTTTCTGGCACGCTGGTATTATAAAGCAGCTGTCCAATGTTCATCGTGCTGTAGGTCGTCAACGGAAATTTCGGGCGGGCTGGTGTTATCAAAAGCAAAACTGGTTATCAGGGACAGGCTGGGGTCGTCAACAGGTATACAGGTTGGTTTCGTAGGTCGGAACAGGCCGTAGTCGTCAGGGGGCTATCCGGTATTTCTTGTTATTTCTTCTTTTCTGGTTTTCAAGGCGTCTACATGTTTCGGCCACCTCGTTTGGCCATCTTCGGGACGGGATCGCTGAGTGCAATGGTCTGTGTCAGATGTATTCACGCTATTTATTGCATTCGGTTGGCTTGAAGAAACAGGTACCTCACTTTTCATTGGGCAATACCTGTGACGTCACGAGCGATGTCATCAGGGGCCCGTTGCTGGTTGGCTGTCCTCTTCGTGGGCGAAGCCTCATCCTTATTGGTGATGGTGGAGGTCCCCTCGAAGGGCGTGCTACCAGGTCGTCCTCAGGCGAGAGCTTGAGCTGCGATCACCCTCAGGGTTACTAGGGACGTCCTCAGGATGAGAGCTAATGCTTCTATCATCCTCAGGATCCCTCTGGTGCGATGGTCGTTGTGGGGCGGTGTCTGCTGCTCTCCTGACGGCGGTGGGGAGGAGGAAGGTCTCCTGTGTGATGTTCAAACTGGGCTTCTCCCTCCCGATGTGCAGCGCTTCTAAGATTCGCAAACGACGTAGATCGGGTGCCTGGTCGATAACCTCGAAGTTACCGACGATGTCGCTGCGTCGGATTCTTTTATTATGGGCAGTCCTTGCATGATTAAATACCGCTCCTTCCTGCGCGTGACAGGAGATCCTCTTGGAGAGGCGCATTGGACGTCATCCAGATGTAAGTTCCAGAGGCATCCTCGGATTGGGCACGTGTATCTGTAAATGACGTTCGTCTTCTTCAAGGGATCCTGCAACGGTGCGGGGTTATTTTTCATAATAAGACTGCATGTTTTTTGTTTTTACTTGTATAAAATATGATCAAGTTGATCTGCTTGTTGTTGTTGGTCGGAAAAAACGTGATTCCTGATTATTTCCCGTAGGGCTCGCTCGTCTTCTTTATACCGCCGATGGAAGGTGCCCTTGTAGAAAAAATTAATTTTCTGCTGGGGGTCTGGGCGGGGTTCCTGTAGGTACCATTCTTCCATGCTCTTCCTGAAGACGTTCTGGATGCTTCGGTTGGTGTGTCCGTTGTTTACTAGGACCTGGGCTGCACGTTCCATCTCCTTATGGGTGTCTGCCCATGTTGAACAATGGGAAAGAGCTCTCCTGACGTAGGCGCTGATGGTGGTGTCCTGGTAGCACGCCCTTCGAGGGGACCTCCACCATCACCAATAAGGATGAGGCTCCGCCCACGAAGGTGACAGCCAACCAGCAACGGGCCCCCTGATGACATCGCTCGTGACGTCACAGGTATTGCCCAATGAAAAGTGAGGTACCTGTTTCTTCAAGCCAACCGAATGCAATAAATAGCGTGAATACATCTGACACAGAACAAGTCAAAAATGCAATGAAACCACTCTGCAAAGAAAAATTGATAAATGACCATCGTGAGTGGGTAGAAAAGAACTCACCGTCTGCCAGATGGTATAAGAAATCGACTGGTCTAGTGCCTCCTCCCATAGACAGGCACACACCAAGAAAACTTGCTGTGATCATCCACAGACTCAGGCTAGGATATAAAGCCTGCTGGGAAATTGTGGAAAACAGTGTCAGACCATGTGAACACTGTCAAGAAGAAACACAGCAACCACTCCTTCACTACCTGCTGGAATGCAGAGAAACAGCACAGCTAAGAGGTGCAGCGCAAAATGCAATACCTGCACAAGATGCTGAGCATGCAGCTGCCACAGTCACAAAGACAATCATTGAAAACTTAGAAGAGCATGCCCAGGTGCTCTACAACCTACCTCCACCAAGGTAATCAAACTAATAAGTGAAATCAATCACCCTCATCACATCCCCTCATTGTAAGGCTCTATCCACATCATCCACTATCATTCTTTTAAACAACTTTACCTACAACTAAATCCTCCCGCGAGGGACCCAAGGGAGTAAAGGGTTGGACAACCCCACCTGCACCGCTTCTCCGATTTTCGAAAGCCTTACACTCATTCAAACTTCTTCTATAATATGACATGATGGCCCTCTCTTACTGACACCATCATCCTTCCCCTGTCCACTCCTATCTCTACAACTAAAGATATTTCCAATTTCAAAAAAAAAAACTAACCATGTACCTAAAGAATCTTTTCAGATCACCTACGGGCCGAACAAGGGAAAGGCCCGTGCCAACAAGAAGTGTTGGCTTAATACAACAACAACTGACACAGACCATTGCACTCAGCGATCCCGTCCCGAAGATGGCCAAACGAGGTGGCCGAAACATGTAGACGCCTTGAAAACCAGAAAAGAAGAAATAACAAGAAATACCGGATAGCCCCCTGACGACTACGGCCTGTTCCCGACCTACGAAACCAACCTGTATACCTGTTGACGACCCCAGCCTGTCCCTGATAACCAGTTTTGCTTTTGATAACACCAGCCCGCCCGAAATTTCCGTTGACGACCTACAGCACGATGAACATTGGACAGCTGCTTTATAATACCAGCGTGCCAGAAAGGAAAATCATAAGGAGAATTGAAAGAATATTGTACAAAATCAATTCTGTGAATTCTGCCATTATTTTTAATAAATTAATAATAATAATAATAAGAAAGCAGTCACAAAACTGGTCATTGACTCAGACCGACTTGATAAAAAAAAATGCAACATATGATACACGTTATAAATAATAATTCTAATTTGTATTGTAAAAACAAGTATGTATATGAGGTGCTAAAATGTTATACGAAAGATTTTACATTGAGAGAGAGAGAGAGAGAGAGAGACCTGGAAAAGAAATGCAGGTCGTTTCATGAACTTAGTGACAGTTTTGCTTTCAGGTTACTGCTTCCACTTTGGAGGCTATGTCTGACCGATTGGTCCCTTGATAGAAGATGAAATGGTCAGGTTCGAAATTGGTTATAAAACTTTATTTATTTTTTCTTTTCCATGGAGGAAAAAATTAACAAGGGTTGTGACAGCAATTCACCTTCGCCATAAAGGAAGGAAGGAGAGAGAGAGAGAGAGAGAGAGAGGAGAGAGAGAGAGAGAGAGAGATGAAAAGCCAGCCCAACGGAATTTAATTCATATCTGGACCAAACTAAAGCTTATTCCTTCACGAATCATTCCTACGCAGATATCACCAGTCATGTATAGTAATTGGGAATTAAAGCTATACTTCAAAAGCTACAGCTATTATCAAGATGAGTGAATTGAAAAGTAAATCTCAAAATTTCTTTTGTTAATTAAGAGATGCAGCGTTAGTTCCTTGTAATTTACGTTATCAATATAATCAGGTACTTTATGCTACTGCTTAATCAGATTATACCAAGACAAAATATAGCATAAATATAACAAAATTCTAATCAAAGCATGATAAATGCCAATGACCCTTGTATCCATACATTTGGTATGAATATGAAAAAACTGAAAATGAAAGAAAGCATCACTCGTTAGAGACGGTCGTATCTTTCAGTTTTGCAATGTGAGTCACGAGGAAATATCCTGTTTGCTGTTAAGGAAGTGAATCTCTATATATACGCGTAAGGCACCTTTTCAGCGAACGCTAGAGCTATTCATTCTCTCTAGAATCGTTATATATACCAGAAAAAGTGTAAATATAAAATGCTTACAAAAGGCAGAACCTTTTCAGTAAACAGGAGGAAAATTCATAAAACAGTCCAGGATCGAAATAAATGTTTTACGATGAGGAAAATCCTCAGTCGCTGACCAAATTGCTCGCTTCCAGTTTTGCCTGGAAAAGGACTTTTCCAGGACCGTGGGTCGCCCCTTGAATACCCTGACACCTAAACGTCCGTCCATCCAATCGAGGTCGAGGAGAGAGAAAATACTTACTTGCACTCAGCCTCTCTCAAGTGGGATCAGTCTTTGCAATTTGGCCTTTTTCAGTTCTCTGTAAAAGGAAACTATTGAGGTGGCTATTTGTCTGTCTCAGTCCGCCCTCAGATCTTAACGAGTACTGAGGCTAGAGGGCTGCAAATTATACATAAAATTGTTCTGTACTGTTTTACATGCACATTATTTATTTTTGTTTTTTTCATTCTAATAAACAGATCATAAATATCCTATCCTAAAATTCCTGTATCTTGAAATCAGCGCAAAACTTATTTCAGAGCTTTTTCAGGCTTTTCCATACGGCTTTCCTACCCCGCTCCTCCCAACAACAACAACAACAATAACAACAAACTAGTTTGTAGGCTTACTCCCCGAGTAAGCGAAAAATCAATAAACAAAATATTCCAGTCCTTTTTCAAAGATATTAGTCACACACCGAATCTGAGCCATTAAAAGCCTTTCTATTTGGTTTTATTTTTTCGTGCGGCACCCTTTTTGTCGCCTTTGTTTGAAACCCAAAGGAACACTGAGCTACTTAAATAATTCATGCTACATATTTATGGCGAAATTTGAATCCCTTCTTGGACTGCATAAATGCATAAATACCTTATTTTTCTCTTTTGTTTTACACGATTTCAAAAGGTACACTCCATAGTTATGCATTTACGTTATTTTTCTCTTTTGTTTTCCATCCTTCCAAAAGGTATACTAGTTATGCATATAATTCGCCCCCAAAAAATAAATTTTTTCCCCATGATTTTTAGGCTGGACTCTGAGCTTTCCATTTTTGGCTCTTAGTGACTTGTTCCTCGCTCAAATATTTGTCTTACTCGGCAATAAATCGGTGTTATCGAAGGACGGACAAACCAGAAAGGGGAATTTTTGTTTGAAATCAGCTCGATTTTCCTTTTTTTTTTTTAAGAAATCTCTCTCTCTCTCTCTCTCTCTCTCTCTCCTCTCTCTCTCCTCTCTCCTCTCTCTCTGGGAGATTTTTCTGGTCGTGACTCTTATTTTATATTATAATTATATTATATTTATATTATAACTATATAATTATTTATAAAGCATTAGATATGATACGCAATTTAAATAACGTCGCTGCTAAACCAATATTACTGTTTCTGCTTATAATAATGGAATTGAACATGAAACACGATATAGAGTCGATATAGAGTCAATATATAGATATATATATATAATTTTTTTTTTTTGTCTATATATAAATATAATATAATATATATATATCCGTCTATATATATATATATATATATAGAAACACTCGCGATAAATATGAGCCTTATTTTGTGATTCAGCTTCATAGGGTTTTGTTGTGTTAAGGCAGCTTTGCATTAGCCAAAATCCTCACCAGATGACCTGACATTAAAGATATTAGCATGAGGTGTTCACTCATTTTAGGGCGTTGGCCTTTTTTTTTCGTTTTTATTCCGATCAAATTCCATGGTACGAATTCGTTATCAGTTTTAACTTAAAGATTAAATACAGGAAATAGACTACAGTAGAAAATAAGCTACCCGGAGGACGTGGTATCGCCTCAATGAAAATTGTAATAAGTGAAATTTCTGTTTCGAGAACCTTTTATTTTTGTTGGAGAATATCCTACCTTATCCCACCTATGTAGAGTAGCTTTGGCATTTGACATAGAAGAATATTCTACCTATGAAGAGTAGCTTAGACATTTAATATGAAAGAATATTCTACCTATGTACAGCAGTTTTGACATTTGATATGGAATGAGTCATTACACTAGCCAGTGATTACTGATTAGTAACGTCTCCCTCTGTACACATAAATAACTTTTATATTAGTTACGGTAGCAATTTATTGGTTTTCAACAGCTTCATATAAATTTTGAATTCAATTGCTTTCATTATTGCTTTAACACCGTCGTCCATCACTTCCAAACACATATATTACTTCGGCCTTCAGCCGAGTTTGTTTATGGAGAAAAATGATTGTATCGGATTAATCATCTATTGGGTGGAGTTAACGGCTGAACTAGATTAACTGTTAATTTATATAGATAAAAGGGCAGTGCTATCAATTGCTTATTTCTAGCTAGTTAACAGGTATCGGAATGCTTATTTTGATTTTTAAATAGTTCCCCAAAAATTACTTAACTGAAACTGGACATTTTAAATGTCTGCATAAATCTTGAATTTACTTATTGAAACACCGTATTCCTTCGCAAATTTCACAGATATACACTTGTATATTTACGTGTGTCCCAGTAGGTGGTTAAATCTTTGAAGTACAGACTATTGTAGGTATCATAAATGGATCTACTGATAAACTTTAACAATAGCCGGGATATGACGATGTTTTTTTAAAATGAAATTTGAATTACTGATAATTTATATAGAATATTGATTACACGCAATATTACTTTGTAACAAAGGTATCTTTAACATTGTAGTTTAAGCTTTTATTTTATGCTTCTGTATTTATGATAAGATAAGTACTATGTAAATAATGTAGAGAATTTTGTTATATTTTCATAATAAAAGACGAAAAAAAAGATTGTATTCTGATTCATTCTAATCATATTAGCTTTTAAATGAGGTCACTTCTTTCGTGTGTGTGTGTGTGTGGTCAGATGGCACCCTTTGTTGCGTGCGTCACATTCTAATTACAACCTATCGTGACCTGCAGTCGCTCGCTCTCATTACCTCTGACGATTAGCTTGCTTTTGCAGGCGTCATGACCGCTATTCCAACTGCTTTTAGTGCTTTTAGCTTCATCATTGCGCCATTCAGCTGCTCTTTGCAAGTCTCATTACGATCTTTGTCTGGTTAATGACGGTTTCCACTTCGGCAAATGAATGAGGTTAATTCTTCCCATGGTAAAGTAAGCTGACACTTACAGATACAACTACATTTATAAATGAGTTTCACAGCGTCAGCTTTTACCGTGCTATGCGTGGTATTTATACATCTACTTGGTGCCTTTTACGAACTGAATTGAATATAGAATTTAGGCCAGAGGCCAAGCGCTGGGGCCTAAGAGGTTATTAAGCGTTGAAGCCGAGATTGGCAGTAAGAGGGTTGGAATATCTGATTCTCTCTCTCTCTCTCTCTCTCTCTCTCTCTCTCTCTCTCTCTCGTTTGACGTATTCGTGTTTTCATCTTGTTCGAAAATAACTTACGTACAGGCTTTCCCGAAAGGATAATATCCATTTCTAAGATTATTAAGCCAGTTTTCTTGTTTTGTTTTCTTTTTTTAAGGAATTTTCCTATAACAGATGCCATACCTTTCCTATATGCGTTGAAAAACAATAATAATTAAGATTATCGCACAATTTGTAAAACAAGGAAACTGAACCGCATAACAAAATAAAAAAAAACTAAAGTGTTTCGTTTAACATTAAAAATATAATCAGTAAAAGACCTTCCCAAAGGCGTCATCCAGTTGTTGTTGTTGTTCTTGTTGTTGACAAAACACTAATCAGCTTTGTGGATTCTATCCTCTACCTCCGGCGTAATTTTGCTCTCATTCACATCTCTGTCAAATCGAGATTATAATCTTTGACGAAATAGATATTTACAAGTAAATTTTAATTTCGCTTCCTTTGAGGTTTGAAGTGATAGATTATATACGACTCCAAGCTCATATAGAGACGAAGATTTTGCTTTTATTATTGTTTTTTTCTCTGTAAGGAAACTAACGCTTACTCTCATAAACCGATGGACTGGTTTAAAACAAAAATTACGCCGAGGCACAACGGTTTTCATGCAGCGAAGTATATTTGCTTTTAATTCACTTTGAAAAAGCAAAATGCCTTGGGTCAACAGCAATTCGAATACGCGCCCGTTCTTTTTTTTTTTTTTTTTTTATAGAGCAGTTTAAAATGAGGTGGGGAGGGGAGGGGGGGGGCGGATCTCGTGAAATCCAGGTTGGAAAATTTAGATATACATTCATTCCTCTGCCACGATCTACTGTGATTTAGCGTCGTTTACTTTGGAACGCTTCTTTCGCATGTTTTAACTTTTACAACTAGTTCATCATTCCCTACACTCTTGTGTAAACGACAAGTCTTCCTTTTGATCTATTCATTGTCTACAAAACTGCACATGGAAGAAGGAGAACAGAGGGGGAGATAATGGTAAAAGTAGTCTGGATTTAATCATTAAGTACGAACACGGCTCAAAGATATATGTGCTTGTGAGCGCGCGCATTTATGTGTGCTTGCGTATGCTGTAGGGAATACTGATCTGCGAGAATATTCGCTTCATCTTATAAGCAGAGCTATTTAATTAACCGCCGTTAATTAGATCCTTGACTATTCTTGCGTGAAGTACTTATTAATTCCTGATAGGAAGGTACTTATTAATTCATAATAAGAAGGTAAGATGTAATGCAACAGGTAGATATCTATTCAATGGTTTACTGTACTTACAACTGTTCGTCTGAACTATAGAATTATACATACATGTACACATACCTACATGTACGTACATATATGAGTATGCAAGTATATTCCATGCATAAGATCAAGACATTCATTACTCTGGAGTAAGTAAATAGAGCATGTAAATACCTACTGCCATTATAAAATAATATACAACAAAAAGCAGGTGCAGTGCAACGATCTGCTGAACTCTTCAGTCTAACAGCAGGTCAGTATATATACGACATGAGTACTTATTTGTCAGTATATATAGGTCAGTACATATATTGACATGCGTCGTCATGAGTGAGAGGTCAAACAGGAAAAAGCGTTTTAATTAACTCTTTTTCTCATGCAAATTCTCTTGCTGTAAAATATGTCTGACCTGCAACGCTGGACTTTATGAGTTCCGTTTGTTAACAGCTGTTTTCATCACGGCAGATTTGGACTGGGCTGCCTATACTGAAAGGAATTCCTAATGCAGTGAAATTTATTCCACTGTATACTTATCATTTTTATTCTTTTTTTAATAATTCAACATCTACAACTCGGAACTCCATTTAATCAAAATATTAAAGGATACTGAAGTATAACTAGTCAGCTGTCAATCTCGGAAATAATATGAACTTCGTATGTCTCGTTTTGTTATTACAATTTACAAAAAAATAAGAGCAATAACAAAGAGGTCATTGTGAAAGAAATGATCTATCGTGGAAATACACTAAAAGATAATTGCAAACGAAAATAAACATAATCTGCTGACGTTTATCACTCATCATGTATCCGAAAATCAACCACAACGCTAGAGATTTAACTTTCAGGAAGAAAACGGATCAAGATTCAACTTCCAGAAAGAAAACGGTTAGAGAGTTAACTTCCAGGAACGAAACAGATCGAGATTCAACTTCCAGGAAGAAAACGTATCGAGATTTAACTTTCCAGGAAAAAAACGGATCGAGATTTAACTTCCAGGAAGGAAACGGATCGAGATTTAACTTCCAGAAAGAAAACGGATCGAGATTTAACTTCCATTAAGGAAACGGATCGAGATTTAACTTCCAGAAAGAAAACGGATCGAGATTTAACTTCCAGTAAAATAAACGGATCGAGATTTAACTTCCAGTAAAAAAAAACGGATCGAGATTTAACTTCCAGAAGAAAACGGGTCGAGATTCAACTTCCAGGAAGAAAACGGATCGAGATTTAACTTCCAAAAAAGCAACATCAAACATTGAAACCATCACTCCTAGGGCAACATAAGACAGAGAAAAAATATTCTAATCAACTGTTATAAAACTATTTTTTCAATAACGACTAACTTTTCAATAACGACTAACTTTTCAATAACAAATAACTTTTCAATAACGACTAACTTTTCAATAACGCACAGCAGTACAAAAGCATAGAAAAAAATTATTCATCATCAAAGTTAAGCAAAGAGGTAATTAATAGGTTTTATGAGATATTAGTTTGCTACGGAGCTGTATTAATATATCAGTTTAGCAATGTGTATGACAATTTTTTTTTCTCTTTTTTTTGTCATAAAAGGTCCACCGACCAGTCCAATAACCGTTCAAATTCAACAAAAACGAAAATATATACATTGTAATTAGTGGTTCCTGGCAAGCGTTTCGTCTGCTCTCTGAAGCGTAATTAGCTGAAGTTAAAGCAGGTGTGTCACAAATATAAAGGACCCACTATTTGTTCGAAAAGAATGGACTAGAGAGAGAGAGAGATGAGAGAGAGAGAGGGACGAGAGAGAGAGAGAGAGATTTTCCTACCAAAATATAATTGGCTTTCTCTAGTTTTCTTCTTATGTGAAATCTATATATCACAATTTTATGTCAGAACAAATGCGGATAAAATAAATTATAAACTGTCAATTCTGACACCATTTGCCGCTAGGAAAGGTATCTCTCTACTGCGTGTTCGCTCATCGCCCCAATTCACAGCAAAACCACACACACACACACACACACATACATATATATATATATATATATATATATATATACGATATATATATATATATATATATATATATATATATATATATGTATGTATATATATATATATATATATATATATATATATATATAGTATATATATATATATATATATATATATATATATATATATATATATATATATATATATATATATATATATATATATATAAAAATAAAGGACGTCTTCCAGAATTTGTATTTTTACCCCTGAACTACTTTCATAATCGTCCTGTCGAAGCCTGTTATATTACAACGATAATTCCAGTCAGTTTATAAGGGAATCCTTTAATAACTATCCAATACTGGAATGTTATTTACGCAGATGCACTGCAACAAGCGGTCATCACATTCACGCGTCGGAACTTATTCAAAGGTTGCGGGGGAATATAAACGATTTTCTCTCCACAAACAGTCTGACCTTCGTCGAATGTTTGAGCCCTGTAGCTACTAGCAAGACCGACGTTCACCCCCCCGTAGAGATACGTATCAAGAAAAACAACGCGACAATAAAACAAAAAACAATAAAATAATATTGAAATGCTTTGGTTGCTCCATTTCATCGACTGAATACGGTATCCTTCACGGAAACTGGATTTGAAAGCGTTTAATTCAGATGACGAAATTAATAAAAAAAAAAATTATAAAAATAAAAAAGCAACAAAAATAAATATATGAATAATAAAATTAAAAAAAATTAAAATTATTAGAATGATAAAAATAAAAGTAAAAATAATAAAATAATAATGATTAAAATAAAAATACATATAATGACGGGTTACTCACGCTGTTTATATAAATCACGCTGATTAATTTAAATGTAAATTAGCATTTGCCACTTGGAGTGACGCAAATACAAAAACGATATGCATGTGAAAAATTTCAATCCGAAAGACTGGGGCAGATAAGGATGTATATTTTTCTCTTTTCAGTATATCAAGCCCTCACACATTTGTATAGTCGTCTGGACATCTTTCATTTCACTACAGCAAATATCATCAACGTAACGATACCACTTTACAGGAAATATATCACTAAGATCTTGTCCCCGTTACTTGGAACCATCTCCGATTCTCATATATATAATTCTCTAGATTTAGTTGATAAATTATACAAAATTGCTCTTTGCCCTACTTATAGATTCGTTAGTTTTGACGTATGTTCTCTTTTTACTAAAGTCCCTATAGACTCTATTTTAGAATATCTTAGCAATGAACTAACTCAGCATGAATTACCTCTACCTATAAGTCACATTATTTCACTCACGAGTTTGTGCATTGTGATTGTAAGTTTATATTCAATGGTGAATTTTATCAACAAATTTTTGGCATGGCAATGGGAAATCCTTTATCACCATTGCTCTCAAACCTGTATATGGAATTCTTTGAAAAACGCTACTACCTAATATCATTCATATTCCTGTAAAGTGGTATCGTTACGTTGATGATTGTTTAGCTGTTCTTCCTGTCGGTATTGATGTAAATGATTTACTCTCTAAATTAAATAACCAGGTACCATCGATTAAGTTTACTCTAGAATTAGAAAAAGACAATTGCCTCCCTTTCTTAGACGTTTTGATACATAGAGAACCATTTCAATGTAAATTCAGTATTTATAGGAAACCGACTAACAACTTAACTTATGTTCATTTCTTCTCAGGCCACCATCTTAATATAAAAAATATCAATTTTTTCCTCTATGTTTTTACGAGCATTGCGAATTGTCAGTCCACAATATTTGGATCAAGAAATTGAATACATAAGAAAAATAGGGAAAGATTTATGCTATCCTTCACATATATTAGACATTTGTTATAATAAAGCCCACAAAAAGATATGCAAAAGTACTCCGTAATAACTGTCCCTTTACAGAGCGACCTTAGGTCACTCTATTCCTTCAAACCCGTCATCAACAGCTTCCGGTTCAAGGGATCGAAAAACGAGTCGGCAATTTCTGGAGGGCGGTAATTTGCACATCTTTGACTGGGAGGGTTATGGGCAGTCGGTTTCATCGGTTTTGCAATCAGTGGCTGCGGTGGGGACACACCCCCCCCCTCAACCCCCCCCATCCCCCACACCCCTCCCCCCCCCACCCCAGGGATCCGCTTTTCTAAGAAGGACGCCTCGGTTCGGAATCGTGTTTAATTGCCCTTATCTGGTGTTTGACTTTCAATTATGCGGAAGTGGCACTATACTGTGTGAGAGAGAAAGAGAGACAGAGAGAGAGAGAATGAATGCTCCTAACCACTGGAGTAAATCTGCTTTTTATTGCCAACTCGTTTATTAGGGGGATCGTATTAGCTACAATGTCATATTACGCCTTTTATGTTATTTATATAGAGCATAGTAGTTTTCTAATGAAAAATGATTAAGATGCAGTAAAACGTTTATCTTATAAAGGTCTTATTTCACATCTGAATAGAGCGCATCAAATGGCTGTTAACTACAATCTAGATGGTAAATTATAAGGGACACATGCGTTGCTGGATAATAATACTTAACCAAAAAATTGGGTGAAACCATTTATAAAATATTAATATCCCCCCCCCCCCCCCCCCCCTCTCTACTCTCTCTCTCCTCTCTCTCGTCTCTCTCTCTCCTCTCTCAAAACTATTGAAACTCATAGATTTGATCTCATGATTCGGCTACTAAGAGGGTTATCTCGCCCCAAAGGGCGAAGGCGGGCGTGAGACACAAGCCCTTGGAGTTGGGCGGGCGTTGTAGCATGAAATATGATATGAACTTTGCCACCTTCGAAGAGCTGTCTCGAGTTGCGTCGTATCATCATCTCCTCCTCCTCCTCCTCCTCCTTTGGTCATTCTGAAATTTCGACATGAAATTGCGAAAGTTTCTATTACTTCTTCAGTCTTCCATTAAAATTCTCCCGTCCCAGCTTTTTTCGTTAAGGTTTTAATGTGGTTTGAAAATACTTCTGTTTCATTAACGGGTGACAGGTCTTAGGAACGTACAATAAACTGAGGTTATACTATCACATCCTACACGAAATCACAATCATTACAATGTTTTGTCCAGGACATAATTACCACAAAGGTTCAATATCTGCGTATTTTTCTCATTAATTCTTGGGGACACAATTGCTTTTCTATGCTTGAATCAGTCAAGGTTTAATATTTGTGCATTTGCCTGATTTGTTTCTTAGGTGTCCAGAACTTATTGACCATTTTTGTTATTAAAATACCACGTCTCTACTCTCTCTCTCTCTCGTCTCTCTCTTCTCTCATCCTCTCGCTCATCTCTCTCTCTCTTATATATTATATATATAATATATATATATATATTATATATATATATATATATATATAATATATATATATATATATATAAAACAGGGAATCATATCTTACATAATCTAACTTTTTCTATCTATCTGTCTATCTATCTATCTATCTATCTATCTATATATATATATATATATATATATATATTATATATATATATATATATATATATATGTATACACACATACGTAACAGGGAATCATTTCTTTCATTTTGTGGTTGAGGGAATTCTGATATGAAAAAAGGTTATGGAATAATTAAAACCGGTTCGCGAAAAACGTCGCGATAAAAGTTAGCTGAACGACAAAATAGAACAGTTTTCGAATAACGTTGCAACTGCAAAATAACACGGCTTAAGAACACACACACACACACACAACACACACACACACACAAAGTCACTGAAGACGATCGGATTCAAGAATCTCAGGGTTTTTGAAGAGAGATTCCTGGTATTTACTTAAAGGCAACGAGGTTAATTTCCTGCAACTTCGACGATAATTATTTTTTAATCTGTCGCTGTTGCTACGTAACACTCTCATAGTAAAGGGCAGAATATCAAAAGGACTGAAGACGCGTTCTCTGTCTCTACGAAAGTCAGTGAACCGAGAGGCTTTGGGAAACATCTCCGCAGAAAGGAGAGAGAGAGAGAGAGAGAGAGAGAGAGAGAGAGAGAGAGAGAGACTGTTTTAAAGTACGTCCGTGTAATGGCTCTAACCTTCTGGAGTTACCCATAAACGTGAAGGAATTTTTGTATGAGACAGATAAATAGAATATTTACATATGTATTTTATAATGCAAAAATAACAAAATGTTGTTGTTGTTGAAGATTAAGCCAGACTTGTGCTGGCACGGGCTCTTGCTCCTAGAGCAGCCCGTAAATTAACAAAATCAGCTTGGAGGAGCTTGTTAATTTTGAGATAAATGGTGCTTAATTAATAGTAAATAATAAGATTTCATTGAAAATATGCCGTTTAAGGATCATGTACAAATTCCTCTCTCTCTCTCTCTCTCTCTCTCTCTCTCTCTCATATATATATATATATATATATATATATATATATATATATATATATATATATATATATATATATATATATATATATATATATATATATATATATATATATATATATATATATATATATATATATATATATATATGAGAGAGAGAGAGAGAGAGGAGAGAGAGAGAGAGAGAGAGAGAGATTCCGACTTCCAGGAATATATTCCCCCGATCAAGGTTTTTCCCCAACATTAATTCCTCGAATCATAATTCGTTGTTCATCTATTACTGGTATGTTGTATTCATGAATACGACTAATTAATATGTACAGAAATACTCCTTATTCTTATGATAATGAGTTCCTGGAAACCACAAAAATAACATGTATTCAGTAACGCAACTCATTATTATGCGGGAAATAATAATTGCAGATCTCACATTAATGATTTCTGGGAAAACACAATAAAACAAATATTTGTTTAATGAAGCCTATTGTTAGTTAAAACCTAGTCTGCTGATAAAGAATGGGAATTCATTGTTTATGTAAACTAATGAAATTGACGTCAGTGGAATACAAGCTTAATGTTTACGGTTAGTTCTCTTTCAACAAGGCGTGATCCGACCTCCAGCTCACTCGGGGCGTGTGCTAAAATCTACGGTAAAATAGCGCGTTACATCACCAACGAAATTAAAATAAATACGCTGTATTTAATTAGAAATAATTGTTCTGTACTGTTTAACATGCACATCACTTATTTTTTTTTTTTACATTTTCATTCGAATAAATAAATCATAAATATCCCATCCTAAAATTCCTGTACCTTTAACGCGAAACATACAATATTTACTAACTTGCAGTTATATTTCTCCTTATGAAAATGTACAATTGGGTGCTATTGTTTTATTTGTATGTATGTGTATGTATGTAAGTATGTATGTACGACAAGAGAGTCACAGGTGTAGCCAACAGTATCTACAGTTTTTGTGATTTGGGGAAAAGAAAACCCCGAATATAACATAGACACTAAGCGTTAAGAAGGTTAGAGAGAGAGAGAGAGAGAGAGAGAAGAGAGACGAGAGAGAGAGAGAGAGAGAGAGAGAGAGAGAGAGAGAGTAATCTTATATAGTACATTTAAACAGACATCCCCTGCAGCAGACACTAAAGTCTGGTTCAGTAATTAGGTTCACACGAGTACACCTTCCGGCAAGAGTGGATATGATTACTACAGGAGAACCTACTGACCTGGGTCTAGCCTTGAACTATATGTTCTTTGGGAAATGTCAATATTAGAACATGAATAGGGGTTTCAGTAAAATAACAAAGAGTATCAAAGCAAATTCGTAACGTGAACAGACGATTGGGTGAACAGAATTATTTCAACGGTTAACGGGAGGTCTCACAAGTAAATGGACAAAACGCCACTAACAGACAAAATCAGACACGACCGAGGGTAATTCTATAGCAATCTAAACGGAACTATAGAATAACCAGTATGGTCTTCTTACTTTCACTTGAAACACCCACTACTCCTCATCCGATTTCTCGATATTTTATTAGGGACGATTTCTTGAAATCACGGAATCCCTTGTTTCTTAAAGCCTGTCAACTTATCCCTCATGATAAAGAACCCTGCGTCCTCTCTAACCAGCATGAGGGGAAATCTATGGCAAGAGGCTCTTGCCTTTTATAGGAATGAACGGTTTTTTTTTATTTATTTATTTTTTTTTTTTTTTTTTGCGCAAAAATAGACGGGACGAAATGTTGATAAAATTCAATGTCATTTATAACGACAGACATTAAAGTGACTGACTCCTGCATGAGATACAAATATCTTTAACGTATCAACTTAGCCTATTTGTGGAATCAATAATGAATTGAATTGAATAGAGAATTGGGCCAAAGGGCAAGCACTGCTGGGTCCTATGAGGTCATTCAGCACTGAAACGGACATTGACAGTAAAAATGTCTGAAAGGTGTAACAGGAGGAAAACCTCAATGCAGTTGCGCTATGAATCAATAATGTTAGGAGATGATGGAATGTCAAATGGAAGAAAGAGAATATGAATCGAGGTACAGTAAAAGGAACGAAAGGGGTTGCAGCTAGGGGCCCAAGGCACGCTGCAAAGAATCTTAAGTAATGCCTACAGCCCACCGCATGAGGTGCACTGATTTCACGAACCTCCTACGGGGATGAATCAATTATGTCTTCATTACGCGTCAATGAAATAAATTGCGCAGTTTAGAACACAGACAATATCTAAATTAAATATTAGTTAGCCAATATTCTAGTCACTTTGACGGGTTAAATTTCGCTAAAGACATTGGTGATATTAAAGCGATGCCTATGTACCCAAGCGTTGTAGCATGACTCTGGCACCATTAGCCAACAAAGACGTTGGAATGCATTCAATTTCGCGTGAGTCCATTCCAGTATATCTTCCTTTACTCATAATGTTTCTGTTTTATCATGGGAGTATTACGTAGTTCCGCGTTGTGTTGCTTGCTATTTGTCGTGATCCACAAAAATAAAATTCTATTTATTGTTGACTATATTTTCAATTCTAATTTTCCTTTCTATCTGATTTTTTTCTTCGGTCTACGAATATATATATATATGCAGGGTGTCCATAAAGTCCCAGTACCATTAAAAATATTTATTACTCAGAAACCATATAACATAGAACAATGTAATCTTTTATAGAATGAAGTGCTCTGAATGTAAACTTGAGAAAATGTAGAACATTCTACAAAAAAAAACTGCATTACTCTATGTTATATGGTTTCTGAGCGATAAATACTTGTAATGGTACTGGAACTTTATGTATGTATATATCATATATATATATATATATCATTATATATATAAAATATATCTATATATATATATATATATATATATATATATATATATATATATATATATACATATATATAATGTGTGCGTGACCTTATGAAACGTTGCTTCTTGAAAAAACTTTCTTCCTTTTCCATGAGGGAGCGGCCGTTTAAGACAAGACACTAATGAGTGAAGCCGCTTTCAGGAACGTCCTTATTTATGAGACTCGTCCAGAGGAAGTGTTCAGAGAGCCGCACTTCATCGGCCGCTTCATAAATTTTAAACATGTTCCCAAATTGTCAGAGTTCCACAAGGTGCATCAGAGGTGCTGAATCATCTGCCTCCAAGATCTCTCAATAACATGAACCTAAGTTCTTAACAAGTTATGTTATTTTTTTCTCGTTTCTTTTCTATATTGTTTCTGTGGTTTTTCGTATCCGTGATTTGAGAGAGAGAGAGAGAGAGAGAGAGAGAGAGAGAGAGAGAGAGAGAGAGAGAGAGAGAGAGAGAGAGAGAGAGAGAGATAGTGCCAAATATTATTCACTAAGGAAATCAAATTAACATTAAAAATAGGTACATACTATTTTTAGGGTTTATTGTTTTTTCATTAAACCATTTTTGCTTCTTAGATTTATGCTTGAATATTCACTCAATACTACTGTCAACTCTACTTTATTTTCACTATAGCTAACATCGCTTAAACCTGAATACTGTCTTCTCTGTATAACTAAGCTTCTAATAGTGGTACTCACAAGTGAAGAACTTTACATATATTCACCCACAATCAGACACAAAGTAACAATGGAGATTTGATCAGCTGGATTTCACTTAAATTTTATTTTCCACTTCATTTTTTAAGAAGGCTAAAAACCAGAATGTTCAGTATTCGACTTCCATTAATTTCCGTAGTCGATTTGTCTAAGGGATTTCTTTGGCATAAGTTCCCTCTTTCAATTGACGCTCGCCTGCGTGTTATTTCTGCATAATTTTTTTACTTTGTGTTTTTTTTTTCTTTTTTTTTTCATAAAATGAAACATCTTTAACAGTATGAAAAATGGCAATTGTTTAATTTGCACTTGCCACATTGAGTTTTTTTCTCCGTGTATGGGATAGATTCCTTTTGTAAATAAAGTTAACTAAAATTTCGTTAAGTCAGTCAGAGCAGGGAACGCATAAAATTTATTTAAGAAACAATGAATACAATGAAAGGAGATGGATTTGAAAACCCTTCGAGAAATAAGGAGGTATTGAAAGCAAATGAATTTTGTACGGTATGCAAATAGGACGCTTCAATACCGACCACATCGCAGATGGCACCAAGTGCCAGGTCTGGTTTGGAGGATCAATTAATCACAGCATTTACTCGAAATGGCTTTGGCACTGCCAAACGAGAGGGCACTGCATGCTGCCTTACGTTGGCAATCAGGATGCCCTTGTGGGGTAAGATTAATTGGCGGTCTACACTGATTTATTACGGTATTGGCCTGGATTACAGAATTTAGGCCAAAGGCCAAGCACTAGGACCTACGAGGTCATTCAGCGCTGAAAAGGAAATGGGCAGTTAGAAGGTCTGAGAGGCGTAACAGTGGCACTGTTAAGCAATTGTTAGAGTGGGTGGAAAGTCCGATGGACGAACGAGAATATGAACGGAGGTAGAGAAAAATGACTGAAAGAGGTGAGCTAGTGGCCGAAGGGACGCTGCAAAGAACATTAAGCAGTGCCTACAGTGCACCGCTTGAGGTGGATTTACTACTGAGGTAGATAAATTCGTTGCACATACACAAGTGACGCAATAAAAATGTCACATTTAATCATTAATGCAATCCAAATAATAGTAATTATTTATTTTTTAGTATTCTTTAAGAGAAAACAATTGTGACGGCTTTTGTCTGTCCGTCCGCCCTTTTTCTGTCCGCCCTCAGATATTAAAAACTCCTGAGGCTAGAGGGCTGCAAATTGATATGTCGATCATCCACGCTCCAATCATCCAACACACCAAATTGCATCCCTCTAGCCTCAGTAAATTTTATTTTATCTAAGGTTAAAGTTAGCCATAATCGTGCATCTGGCAACCATTGGGCTGTGGCTAATAGCTTCATGGGCTGCCGCTCATACAGTTTTAAACGCTATACAGAAAACTAGATTAGAATTACTTTGAGCCTGGGTTTATTCTAATCCAAAATCAAAACTGAGACTGAAAGAGATCATCAAATCCCCAGTAGGACTACCCTGGATCTAATGCAACGACAGAGCCGTACAGCTGCCTTAAGTGAGTTCCTTCCTGAACTTTATCCCATAGGATGAGCAGGCTTTAGATACTGCTACAGTGTCCTATAACGGATGAGATGCGATCCTTTTAATCCCCGGAACAAGGAACCCTCGTGGGAATGAACCAGAGACGCTTCTCTCTTCATAGTCTTCCAGCCGTCCATTTGTCTTCGAAGGTCGAATTCCTTTTATGCCCGACGTTCTTTCATTGATTTCTTGAAGAACGACCAATGGCCATTTTAAACCATAAGATTCTTGTAATGATATTCAAAAAGTTAAAAAAAAATTTAAGTGTATCTTAGTTTAACCAGACCACTGAGCTGATTAATAGCTCTCCTAGGGAAGGATTAGATAGTTTTACGTGGCAAGGAACCAATTGGTTACCTAGCAACGGGACCTACAGCTTAGTGTCGGATCCGAACCACATTATACGGAGAAATGAATATCTATCACCAGAAATAAATTCCTCGGGGAATCGAACTCGCGACTACCGAATCGGTAGGCAAGCACGTAACCCACTCGTATAAATCATAAAATCGTTTCCCTAAGCTTCCTGTATCTTTAACTCAACGTGAAATACCGTTTTCAGACCTTTTAGGCTTTTGTAACCCCCCGCCCACAACCTCCCCAACCCCCCCCCCCCCCACCCCCCACAACAACGACAAAATAGTTTGTAGGCTTACTCCCCGAGTAAATCAGAATGATCACTCATCGATAGTTAGTCTGAAAATCACAGTTTAATTAATAGCTCCAGTAAATGAAACTGACCGGAAATGAATGTTTTAACGAAACACGTTTCTTGAAATAAACATTGTGTATGTATGTGTGTGTGTGTGTGTGTGTGTGTGTGTGTGTGTGTAGCACCATCAAGTAATAAGTCCTATTTAGATTTTATTCCCGTTGATGAATTACTTTTTCTTTATAAAGTTGTTTTCCTCGAAAAGTTGTGTATGTGGAAAATATGATATATGGCATAACTGATATGAAGACTTTCCCTAAATGCCCAATAAAAAGGGCAGACAGAATTGCTTGCAGTAATAAGTGGTACGAACACCAACCTGAGGGAGTGGCAGAAAACGACCAGGCAAAGATCCTCTGGGACTATGGTATCAGAACGGATAGGGGTAATACGTGCAAACAGACCAGACGTGACGTTGATTGACAAAATCAAGAAGATTGTATCCCTCATTGCTGTCATTATACCATGGGACACCAGAGGAGATGAGAAAGAAAGAGAAAAGATTGATAAGTATCAAGACCTGAAAATATAAATAAGAAGGATGTAGGATATGCCAGTGGAAATTCTACCCATAATCATAGGAACATTGGCACGATCCCAAGATCACTGAAAAAGAACCTGGAAAAACTAGATGCCAAAGTAGCTCCATGACTCACGCAGAGTGCCCTCCTAGAAACAGCACGCATGGTGAGAAAAGCGATGGACTCCCAAGGAGGCACGATGCAACCTGGAACCCCACACTATAAATACCACCCGGTCGAATAGGATGACTGAGCCATAAATAATAATAATAATAATAATAATAATAATAATAATAATAATAGAGAAAAATGATGGACGCCTAAGGAGGCAGGATGCAACCCGGAACCCCACACAATAAATACCATCCAGTCGAATAGGATGACAGATAAAAATAATGATAATGATAATAATAATAGCAGTAGTAGAAGCAGTAGTTAGTATACAGAAATAGCCTTCAATGGCTTGTTGAATCTATTTTTTTCAATATTTCTTTCACACAACACCACCCAGATCGGTTTCTATTACGGCAATCAATACATGCAAATAGTAAATGGCTTATGTGTCAATTCGTGCTACGTTCTGGCCTGATAACCACTTTTTGCAATTTGGGTGGTTTGTAAAAGCCATTACCCTGTAATTGCTCCGTGCCAAAAGAATACTACAACGTTAACCCCCTTCTTCACCGCCCCCCCGGCCCCCCTAACGAGTGGATCAGCTTTAAACAGCCCTCAATAAAAAGCAATTGCATCTCTATCAAACTACTAATTGAACGCGGCTCTAAATAGAAAAAGTAATAACAGGTAAAAATTGTAATCAGTTAAAAGGCCAACTTTTAAACTGGAATGCGTGACTGCTATTGGTAAATGCACCGCCCACCCCCAAACCTGTAGCTTTTGTGAAGGGGTACATCGTGCTGAACGAAATTCATGAGGTACGAGGCTAAAAGTACGGAAAAAATATATTAGGATTCATAGGACACATTCTGTTGCATGGGACTATTTTGCTGACATATGAAGTCGAGTCTATATATATATATATATATATATATATATATATATATATATATATATATATATATATATATATATATATATATATATAGTATATAGACTATATATATATATCGAGCTACAATGTCCTTTAATATCTAATTCGCTCTACCTCGGAATTAATATATTTTCATATATGCTTAACCGAAGGGGAATTTTTTCTCGATAATAGACTTGCCTGGACCAGGGCGCGAACCCATGGATCCTTTCAAATCAGGAACGTCAGTGAAGCTTTTGCCTACTACACCACCGCGAGAGGCTGGTGTAGTAGGTAAAGCTTCACTGACGTTCCTGGATTTGAAAGGATCCATGGGTTCGCGCCCTGGTCCAGGCAAGTCTATTATCGAGAAAAAATTCCCCTTCGGTTAAGCATATATGAAAATATATTAATTCCGAGGTAGAGCGAATTAGATATTAAAGGACATTGTAGCTCGATATATATATATAGTCTATACACATATATATATATATATATATATATATATATATATATATATATATATATAATATATATATATATATATATATACACATATATATATCTATATATATATATATATATATATATATATATATATATATATATATATATATTTATACATATATATAACATAATATATATATATATATATATATATATATATATATATATATATATATAAATAAAGGTTTTTTGCCACGAAGGAAAAAATGAAAAAGCGCGAGATATCTAAGTACTTTCAGTCCTGTTCGTACTGAGGTCCACGTTCCTTTTACTCTCCTGTTCCCACTGCTGAGGTGTTTCGTCACCTCTTTCTCCATGCCATTACAGGCAGCGCACTCTACCAGAATTCACCTGAAATTCCTGAAAAAATGCCTGGCGGAACAAGTGTTACCCAAATCATGCTACCACACCGCATAAGAAGATACGATCAACATCCTTTTAATGAATTCTCTTCAATTATATTAAAATGTCACATTGCTGCCGCGAAAATGGAGGAAAAGGAGAAATTTAAAGAACTGGAAAAAGCCCGACGTAACTTCAACTACTCGATTCCCGCTGATTGGAAACACGCATTAAGGCAAGAAATATGTGGAAAACTTCATAGAACTACAGACACTTTGATTAGAAAACTGGACTGAAAATTAAACAACCTTATCAACGACAGTGATTGCAGCAATAATGCTAGAAGTGATTGTGTGGTGAATTTATCGAGCAAACAAATAAGTGATAATGAAGTGCGTGCATTAGGCTTTGGGTTGTCTTTCTTCATTTGTAACAAACCCTCAGCTTTATCAATAGCGACATCTCTATATAAGTTTGAAAAATACTGTGACCTACCACAAAATCATTTAGACATTATCAAAGGCATGACATATAGTGCTACGCATGCCTACCATGAAAATAACTTCCCCGCTCGCTGCAGAAAAAGTTTAAAAGAATTGAAGAATGATAAAAGCTTACACATTGCCAAGGCTGATAAATCCAATAGTTTAGTGGTTCTTGACAAAACTGACTACATATCACGCATGCATACTTTACTAGAGGATGAAATAACTTACAAAAAACTCGTAAAAAATCCGTTGGACCAAGTAATAAAAAACTTTAATATCAATATCAAACAAATTTTTAAAGATAAAAAAGAACTTTTGTGTAAGTTAACTGTAAAGTGTCCCTCATTACCTTATTTATATGGCCTAGTCAAAACTCATAAGGAAAACAAACCTATGCGCCCAATTATTAGTATTGTAGGATCAATTGCTTATAAACTATCTAAATATCTTACTAAACTGTTATCCCCGCTAATAGGAACTATATCTAATTCACACATCCGGAATTCTCTTGATCTTGTGGAAAAATTAAATAACATTGTACTAAACCCTAGCGATATCTTTGTCAGTTTTGATGTATGTTCTTTGTTTACAAAAGTCCCTATTGACTCTGTGCTAGAATATTTAAGTAATGAACTTGCCTATGTCCGTTAGTCACATAATTTCCTTAATTAAGTTATATATTTGTGATTGCAGATTTATTTTTGAT
>NC_087204.1:153501-163501 GCF_015104395.2 Macrobrachium nipponense
AAATTATGCTGTAATTGAGTTTTCACTTACTCGGGGAGTAAGCATACAAGCTACTTTGTTGTTATTTTTTTTTCTTGTTGGGGGGATAGGAAAGGTCTATAAAAAAAATCTAAAAATTTCTGAAAAGGGTGTTTTGCGTTGAGTTAAAGATATAGGAATTTTAGGATAAGATATTTATGATTTATTTATTTGAATGAAAGTGTAAAAGATAAATAATGTACATGTTAAACAGAACAGAACAATTATTCATAATGAAATATAACGTAATTATTTTAATTTTCATTAGTTAAACAAGGCTCTATTTGACCATAGATTTTAGCACATTAATAATTTACGTTACGTTAGGAATATAATGTCTACAACTTATGCGTAAGGGGACAAACCTTGCACGCGTCCCGAGTAGGCTGGAGGTTTGGATCGCGCCTTGCTTAAGCTATGAAAGCTTACACACAAGATGGAATAGTCAGCTTGTAAACTATAATGATTTTAATGTTAAGTGATGAGCAGGACATTTTCTTTGCAACTAACAACGCAGTAAATGAAAAGATTAACAGAATGAATAAAGATTAAATGTCAATACAGAAAAATGTATTTAATTCCATTTCAGGTAAAAAATGCTAATGGGTGTGTGCATTGTTATACAGTGAAAGTGGTAAAATGGGAAAATGTCCCAAAATGGACAACATAATCAAGGCTAGTAAGTACAACGCAAATGCTTGACCGCTGTAAGAGAACCTGTAAATAATCAATTTCTCTCTCTCTCTCTCTCTCTCTCTCTCTCTCTCTCTCTCTCTCTCTCTCCTATTTATAATCTAATGGGCAGTGAGAAGTTAAAATAACCACTCAATAATTACTTAATTGTTAATAGGAACTGATGCATGTTTTTCATGACGCCATTATGAACATTAGGGTTTGGTCATTATACTGGAAGCCACTCCATATATCTGAGTTCGAATAAGGTCAGTAAGGTACCTCGCTGTTATTTAACTGCGATGGGTGTCATGCAGACTGATCGCAAGTTGCTTGCTTAAAGCAAGAAGAATGGCACCTTGTGGTGTTTTTATACTTCAGGGTATATGGGTCACAATATATATATACATATATATATATATATATATATATATATATATAATATATTAATATGTATATATAGTATATATATATATATATATATATATATATATATATATATATATTATATATATATATATATATATATATATTGGAAGGAGACCCTCTTCCAAACATGTACTACTATTGAAAGATATTGCTGCATCAGCTGCATTTAATTAGTTGAGATTCTTCTCTATTTTTCTAATAACTACTGCTGTCTCTCTCGCCAGCTGTAATATCATAGGGAAAGCAGTTATTGGAAAAATAGAGAATAGTCATTACAAATTAAATGAAGCTGATGCAGCAATACCTTTCAATAATATATATATATATATATATTATATATATATATATATATATATATATATATTATATTGTTTTTTCCTTCACTTACGTGTTTTCCTTTACGAGTCTATCTCTCTCCAAATTAAGCCACTAACGAAATGGACCACTCGGGCGAGAGGTTAATGAGTGACATAAATCAGTTAAGTGGGTTCACTCTGGTGTAACTTCTCCCGAGATGCCTTGCCTCGGCAGTTACCAGACTCATTTACCCCCTAAGGAAAACAAGTCGCTTGCGAGAGAGTCAAGCCAAACACACACACATACTGACAGACAGAGAAGTTCCTCAGTAGACCCGAGTTCGATTCCCGGCTCTGCCAACGTGGAGTCAGAGGAAAATTGGTTTCTGGTGATTAGAAATTCATTTCTCCATATAAAGTGGTTCGGATCCCACAATAAACCGTAGGTCCCGTTGCTAGGTAACCAATGGGTTCCTAGCCGCGTCAGAATATCTAATCCTTCGTGCCAGCCCTAAAAGAGCTGTTCATCACCTCAGTGATCTGGTTAAACTAAGATATATGTATGTGACTGACAGAGATGTCCTGTGGAGTTAATACTAAACTTCTGCTTTTCTTGACTGCTGTATACTTTATTAAAAGGCTGAATTTTAAGACCTTTACTATAAATGAATTGAAAAATGAATAATTACATTAACGATACATTTACACTAAACTGATGAGTGAAACCAGGTAAATGTGGTAATAGCATAACTTTAGATATCATGAATTTGAAATACGTCCATCACATTACTCTAAACTTTCCCACAATTTATCAGAACACCAGATACTCCTGGATTCAAGTATTCATGAGGAACAAGGCGTTACCCGACCTACAGCTTACTCGGAGCGCATGCTAAAATCTACGGTCAAATAGAGTGGTGTTTCAGCAACGTAAATTAAAATAAGCACGCTATATTTTATTAGAAGTAATTGTTCCATACTGTTTAACATGTACGTATCCCATAAACTGGAGTGGCTAGACATTTTTTATTTATGTTACGGAATGTAGATATTGGTATAAAAAGTAAAAGAATAAAAAGGTCCAGAAACCTCCTTTCAAAGCTGCTGGGACCATTCATTCGACTGGCATTAAATCCTTACCAGAAAATCCGTCTTTGAACCAGACGAATGTCGAGGAGCCTCTGAAAGGTCGGTGTTCCCAGATCTCAACCCATTGCACTTATTCAACCGCCTCCCGAGAATTTGAAGAGGTTGTGGGAAGAGAAATTTAAGATATCAGTAAGGACTGCGTGTTCCAAATGTGTTTACACCCGTCCTTTTGCAATGATATGATTTCGGAAGCATATCACGTATTTTAAAGTACTCTAAGGTTAAAACTGTCATTTTTAAAAATGATAACGGTAACTGCATCACACCCATTAATTTCGACCACGCTAAACCACACAGTTGAATAAAATGAATAAATAAATTCCTAGGTCTTCTGAAATATATGTTTGTGAGATTGAAGTGGGTCTGTCAACATTGTAAGCATACGTAAAAGAAAGGGTCTGAACATTTACGTGACCCTGGAGACAAACAATTTCATATCGGACACCGATTAGGCAGAAAACAATGGCCCGAGAATTTGGACACTAATATACAAAAAAGGAAAATTATGTTAAGTAAAAAGAAAGGATATCGGTTTCGCAGCCCGAGACGCAATTGTTTGGAGTCA
The DNA here is from genome assembly GCF_015104395.2 of Macrobrachium nipponense. Classification (NCBI taxonomy): domain Eukaryota; kingdom Metazoa; phylum Arthropoda; class Malacostraca; order Decapoda; family Palaemonidae; genus Macrobrachium; species Macrobrachium nipponense. The sequence continues at coordinate 156,631 of NC_087204.1, forward strand.
CTTGGGGAATCCTTTGGTCCCTGTTATTGGCGTCCCTCGATCGGTAGAGGATTTTGGGAGGTCCTTCCTTCCGATAGAAGTCACTTTTTATTCAGACTATCAAGGACAAAGACCTTTTGCGTTCCTGAGAGAGACACAATGTTGTGGTATGTTCTCTGTGTTGAGGTACGTCTGCGATAGATTCTTTTAAAACTTTTCTAATTATAAACCGAATCGATAAAATAATCCATTAAAAAAAGAAAATAATTGATTTTGATTTTCAATTACCATTAAATGAATAACATGACCACTGGCATACGTACAGTAAAAAAGGCGAGATCTGACCTCCATCTTACGCGGGACACGTGCAAGATTTTCCCCTCACGCATAAGTTGTAAACATTATATTTCTAACTTTCAACGTAAATTAAAACGTGCTAAAATCAGCGTTGTTTTACCAACGAAAATTAAAATAGATACGTTATATTTTATTAGAAATAATTTTTCTGTACTTATTTACATGCACATTATCTATTCTTTTACATTTTCATTCTAATAAATAAACCATAAACATCCTATCCTAAAATTCCTGTATCTTCAACTCAACGCTAAACAGCCTTCTCAGACCTTTTTAGGCTTTCCTACCTAACTCCCCAACAACAACAACAGCAAAGTAGGTTGTAGGCTTACTCCTAGAGTAAGCTAAAAAACGTTCTCAGGGGAAAGCCCTGTGAAACGCGACTAGAAAAATAAAATAGTATATAAAGCTAAGGAACTTTCCAAACAACGCGAGTTTTACGGCGAATTGAGACTCAAAGGATTCCGTGAATATCGCAGGAAATTCGGTTCAAAAATCTTCCTCGGTAATGCAGAGATCAACAAGATCCGGAAATGGCAGAAAAAAAAGGGGTTGGAGCTGAAGAGGAAGAGGAGAAAGTGGCTGGGTGGGTAAGGAAAGGTGGGGAAAGTTGGGAAAAGGAAAGAGGAATGAAAGGCAGGAATATTGTTGGATTATCTGAAATACAAAAAAAGGGAGAGATAGAAGGGAAAGTAGTGGGAACAGATGACGAAGGAAGAATAGGACCATAATACTGGGGAAAAGAAATGAATAAAAAGCAAGGGAAAGTGAAAAAACAAGAGGATAAAATAAATTAGAGGATATATAATAAACATCTTGTAAATCGGTACTCTTTTTGGTCATGAGATCAGTATTCGTAAACATACTAAAATTAACAGCAGCAAGTATATAGTCGTTAGTATTTTTCGTATATGTTCATGTAATAAACAAAATAACAAGGTTGCATAATATTCATCTAACACGTTATGGATGAAATGTTCTCATTCGTCATGATATAAATGATTCCTTTTTTGCTTAATCGGGGAGTAAGCCTACGCACTACTTTGTTGTTCTTGTTGTTTTTGTTAGGGTGGGAGGGTGAGGGGCGGCAGGAAAGTTCTATGAATGAGCCTAAAAAGGTCTGGAAAAACTGTTTCGGAAGGAAGGACCTCCCAAAATCCTCTACCAAACGAGGGACCAAAGGATTCCCCAAGTGACTCCAAACAATTGCGTCTCGGGCTGCGAAACCGATATCTCCCTTTTTACATAACATAATCTTTCTGTCTTTTATATTATTGTTCAAACTTTCAGCAATTGTTTGCTGCCCAATTCGTGCCCGAAATGAAATTGCTCGTCTCCAGAGTCACGCATATTTGACAACCCTTTCTTTTACGTATGCTTACAATGTTGACACGTCCACTTCAATCTCATAAACATGCATTTCAGAAGACCTAGGAATTTATATACTCAGTTTATTCAAGTGTGTGGGTTAGCGTGTCGAAATCAATAGTTGTGATGCAGTTATCGTTATCGTTTTTAAAAATGTTTTTACCTTACAGTACTTTAAAATACGTGATATACTTCCCTAATCATATCATTGCAAAAGGACGTGTGTAAACATATTTGGAACACACAGTCCTTTACTGAAATCTTAAATTTCTCTTCCCACAACCTCCCTAGATTCTGGGGACGCGGTTGAATAAGTGCAATGGATTGAGATCTGGGAACACCGCCCTTTCAGAGGCTCCTCGATATTCGTCTGGTTCAAATATGGATTTTCTGGTAAAGATTTAATGCCAGTGGAATGAATGGTCCAAGATTTGGAAGGATATCGACTTGAATCACTGATATAGCATAAACTGCATCACGTTAGGCGCAACTGTTACGAAAAAGTTTTTTAAAAAATTATTGTTACTGATTAAAGGGTCCTTTTAGGATTAGTAAAGGAATCAAATTGTCTGATGCCTTGTGGATGAAATTATATTCCGATTTTCGGAATATATCTTATTTGGTCAATAAGCTTTAGTATTTATCCGACAGGTGTTACGCAAACATAAGATTTTTAAGAAACGAATCCTCTTTGTGTCAAATATAGTTCCGCCTACTATATATATAGTAGTATAATATCTTATATATATATATATATATATATATATATATATCTATATATATATATATATATATATATATATATATTATATATCGAACTACAATGTCCTATTTAATGTCGTAACTTCACTCTACCTCGGAATTAATATATTTTCATATATGCTTAACCGAGGGGGGAATTTATTATGCAATAATAGAATTGGCCATCGACAGGCGCGAACCAGCGACTTCCCAATCCCAAGACTGGCAGTGAAGCCTTAAACCACCCCAACGCCGCAAGAGATATAAGTTCATGCCGCCTCCCACCTGAAATACCTTTCGCGCGCACAGGTATTTTTTGTTATGGAGACTGCATCAACCCATCTCGTTCTCGGTGGCGTGGTAGTGCTTTTGCCCGCACGTAGTCGGCATGAACTTATATCTCTTGCGGTGTCGGGGTGGTTTAAGGCTTCACTGAAAGTCTTGGGATTGGGAAGTCGCTGGTTCGCGCCTGTCGATGGCCAATTCTATTATCGCTTTATAAATTCCCCCTCGGTTAAGCATATATGAAAATATATTAATTCCGAGGTAGAGCGAATTAGATATTAAAGGACATTTGTAGTTCGATATATGTATATGAATCACGGTAATGTGATAGACTTATATGATGACTACGTGCGGGCAAAAGCACTACCACGCCACCGACAACGAGATGGGTTGATGCAGTCTCCATAACAAAAAATACCTGTGCGCGCGAAAGGTATTTCAGGTGGGAGGCGGCATGAACTTATATCTCTCGCGGGGCTTCACTGCCAGTCCTGGGATTGGGAAGTCGCTGGTTCGCGCCTGTCGATGGCCAATTCTATTATCGTTTAATAAATTCCCCCTCGGTTAAGCATATATGAAAATATATTAATTCCGAGGTAGAGCGAATTAGATATTAAAGGACATTTGTAGTTATCAGGGTAATGTGATAGACTCATATATATATATAATATATATATATTGATATATATATAGTATATATATATTTATATTTATATTATATATATATATATATATGTGTGTGTGTGTGTGTGTGTGTGTGTGTGTAGATATAATAGCCACAATGCCCTCTTGGCTTCTCAAATTCTTTACTCGTTTTTGGATACGCTTGTCACTACAAAGCCTCGAATTCAACTTCAAAGAAATATGAAAGAAATCATGATGTCCGGTAACGAGAAACTAACCCACGATACCATAATCACGGCGTGGTCAGGTCGGCAAGGTTGAACTCGTTGTGATTGTGGTGTCACAGGTTCGTTTTCCGCTGCCGGACGTCAGGATTTCTCTCATTTCTTTAAAGTTGGATCTCAAGGCTATGCGGTGACAAGCATATCGAAGAAAGAGTGAAAAATTGGAGAAGTTAAGAGGGCATTGTGACTATTACATTTACGTATGTATCTGGTAAAAATGACCAGTAGATTCTAGATACACATATATAGCCATCTCTCTCTCTCTCTCTCTCTCTCTCTCTCTCTCTCTCTCTTCTCAACAGCATTAATGCCTTTTAGAAGGTTATCTGAACATCTAGACAACTTCGCCCGGAAGACATTACGATAACCCTACTACTAACTTCCTCTCTCTCTCTCTCTCTCTCTCTCTCTCTCTCTCCTCTCTCTCTCTCTCTCTTCAATTTAAGTTTCTTTGACCTTCCTTGATTCCCCATTGGTTACTCGAACTCCTGCTGTAAAAGTTAAGAACTTACAATAATCTTTATATCCCACCAGAGTTACAACGGACTGGAAATTTGAAGAAAGTTAAACTAATCGCTGACTCGGGGGGTACGTCTACACACTACTTTGTTATTGTTGTTGTTGTTGTTGTTGCTGTTGCTGTTGCTGTTGTTGTTGTTGTTGTTGCTGTTGTTGTACTTGTTAGGGGTTAGGAAAGCCTCATGGAAAAGCCTAAAATGGTCTGAAAAAGCTGTTTCGCGTTGAGTCAAAGATACAGGGATTTTAGGATACGATATTTATGATTCATTTATTAGAATGAAAATGCAAAAATAAATAATGCTCATGCTAAACTGTAAAGAACAATTATTTGTAATATAAAATATAGCGTATTCATATTAGTTTTCGTTGGTGAAACAATGCGCTATTTGACCGCAGATTTTAGCACGGTCCGAGTAAGCTGGAAGTCGGATCACGCCTTGTTTTCATTTCAAATACGGAGGAAAGATGTATGGTATACGTGTTTGTCTTTAATAATTTTACAAGTTTCGACTAAATAACATCTTTTTAATACAGTAAAGCTCGTGAATTGTTTCCTTGCCGAATTATCTGTTCAAAGTATTTAGCAGTGTGTGTGCCAATATCATTGAAGATTATTATCAGGATTACCATTATAATTACATTAATTGAACTGAATTTATTATTAACAATACTAATACTGTGGTATTTTATATCATAGATATTATATATATATATATATATATATATATATATATATATATATATATATATATATATAAACATTCATCTAAATGTAGCTCTTGCACGAATTAATTACAATAATAAATGAATGTCAATCTGGTTATCAATAAACTAATCGTAAATGTACACTTTAATGTGGGGTAATTATTGGGCCAGGTTTGCCCAGTCCCACATCCCATTTGTGAAGTAATGAAATAATATTCTTCGAATCAGAAATGAGGTTATACGATTTCTGAATTCCAACAAGGCACATTTCGCAAATGGCAGAATCACATTTAATGAAGTGAGAATTGTGTCGAAATTCGACTAAGCCACGATGGTAGAGAGAGAGAGAGAGAGAGAGAGAGAGAGAGAGAGAGAGAGAGAGAGAGTCGCAGATCCACACCTGTTGCGCCGTCACACCTAAGCTGGGGCAGTAACGAGTCGAAGAACGAATTAATTATGACCTCTGGGGAAACTACTCTCTGTCGATGAAATTACACTTAATAATTTCTTGAATAATGTTCTAAGAGACATTGCTAACCATTTTAAACGTTAACGATACATAAATAATAATAAGGAAAAAATAAGGAAGGCGTGATCCGGAACCCTCAGAGCTAACTCGGGCTCGGGCATGTGGCAAGAGATTAAACAAACGCATTAATTTGTAAACATTATATTCTTAACTTAACGGAAATTAAAACGTTCTAAAATCTACGGTGAAATAGATCCTTGCTTCACCAACGAAAATTAAAATAAATATACTATATTTTATTGGATATAATTTCTCTGTATTGTTTAGCATGAATATTATTTTTTTTTATGTTTTCATTCTAAAAAACAAATCATAAATATCCTGTCTTAAAATACCTGTATCTTTACCTCAATGCGAAACACCTTTTTCAGACCTTTTTAGACTCTTCCTATACCCCCAACAAGAACAACAAGAACAATAACAAAGTAGTTTGTAGGGATAATACCCCTCCGAGCTAATATATAAAATCATAACTTATATATATATATATATCTAATATATATGATATATTATATATATTATATATATATATGTATGCATGTATATACATCGATAATTATATATATATATATTCTATATATATAATATAATTATATATTATATAACATCTATTATATATCTATATGCCCTATATATATCTTATATATATTATAATATGTATGTCTAATACATTATATAATATATAATATATATCCATATATAATATATTATAATATATATATATATATATATATATGGTAATAATATATAGATATATTATATATATATATATATAATATATATATATATCAAATATATTAATATATATATGTATGCATGTAATATTATGTATAATAATATATATTAATATATATATATATATATACATATTATATTATATATATATATACATATATATAGGTATGTATGTATTATACATAATATATATTAATATATATATATATATATTATATAGATATATAATATATATATATTGTATGTAGATACATATATATATATAATAAGATATTATATATATCTATATAATATATTATATATACTATAGTAATATATATATAATATATATATATATATATTATATAATAGTATATATATATATATATATATATATATATGTAATTATAATATATATATATAATATATATATATATATGATATATGTATGCATATATATATATGTATCTATATTATATATAGTATATATATATGTATATATATATATAGATATATATATATTATATATATTATATATATATATCTGTATGTATGATATATATGTATATATATATATATATATATTATATATAGTATATATATATATATGTATGTACGTATATATATGATATATGTGTATATATATATATATATACATATATATATATATATACATATATATATATATATACGTATGTTATATGTTTGATATATATATATATATATATATATATATATTATATATATATAACATACCAACAGAAAC
>NC_087204.1:168501-173501 GCF_015104395.2 Macrobrachium nipponense
TACGACCTCCAGCTTGTTCGAGACGCGTGCGAGATTTTTTCCCCTCACGCATAAGTTGTCAACATTATGTTCGTGACTTAACGCAAATTAAAATGTGCTAAAATCTATGGTCAAGTAGAGCCTTGTTTCAACAGAGAAAATTAAAATAAATACGCTATATTTCATTAGGAATAATTGTCTTGTACTGTTTAACTTACACATTATTTATTTTTTTACATTTTCATTCAAATAGAAAAAATCATAAATATCCTATCCTAAAATTCCCGTATCTCTAACTCAAAGTGAATTATCCTCTTCAGACCATTTTAGGCTCTCCCAACCCCAAAAAACAACAAAGTAGCATGTAGGCTTACTCCCCGAGCAAGCAAAAATTAAATCAGTCCATATCTTCGTCTATATAAAAGGTGAAAAGAGAAGTCTCCCTCGCGAGATCCATCACCTGACGCAGCCAGACCTCTAAGGATTTCTCATTTCTTTTTGTAAACTTCTTCTTCGCTCGGAGAAACTCGAGCCACTTGGGATGTCGGTCTTCCTGGCTCACTGAGGGAACGCTTTTATTGACTGTTAAGGCGTGGTCCTTGCTTTGCTCTTATCGCTCTGTGACATGTCCTCAAAAAGAAAAAAAAAAAAACTTGAAATATGTAGTTCTATACTAATATCTCTCTCTCTCTCTCTCTCTCTCTCTCTCTCTCTCTCTCTCTCTCTCTCTCTCCGGAATTTTTTTTTTTTCATGTTCACAGAAGTACGCAGTTCTATATGTATTTATGCTGGTTCTGAAGGCGAAACTTACAATTCTCTCTCTCTCTCTCTCTCTCTCTCTCTCTCTCTCTCTCTCTCTCTCTCAGATCCATTCCAGGTCTCTCCTCTGAGTTACTGGTTCATATGCTGGATCGATTTTAACATGCCTGAAATAATCGCTTTTAACATAACTAAAATTATCACTTTTAATATAACTGACATACAATACGCCGTTTGACATAATTTCAAAAATAATTTGAAATAGAAATTCAGCTTACATTGAAGCAAACGGACAGAGTAGACGTTTATAATCTTGTGTATTGTTTTCAGAAGGATCATTATAGTGCCTTTTGGACATTATAAACTGGTTTTTGATATTGGTCTTTGACCCAAAGTAATATAAAAGTTTGCCCTTTCTAATCAGCATAAAATTTGCTATATATTTAATAATAATAATAATAATAATAATAATAATAATAATAATAATAATAATAATAATAATAATAATAATAATAATAATAATTAAACGCATACTGTTACAAATTAATATTTCCCAAAATTATTTAATTAATGACGACACAGGCTCTGTTGCCTAACAAACTATTGGTGACCCTTTGCTACTCACGAGAATTCATTCTGAGTCCAGTCAAATTAGGGGGAAAATACATCCTACGTTCAGTAAAATAAGGAGGAAAAATGCATCCTACGTTCAGTAAAATTGGCAGAAAAAATACATCCTACATTCACTAAAATTAGGAAAAAAATACATCCTACGTTCAGTAAAATTAGGTGGAAAAAATACCCATCATACGTTCAATAAAATTAAGAGAAAAATAATTAGGAGGAAAGAGTGAAAAGAAACGAATGGAAAAAAAACAGGATGCAAAGAAAAACTGTTGTGAGAGAAAGAGGGAACTTCCAGGGACCCGAAAATATAGTAGAGCTTCTTCCTCTCCAGCGGCTCAGTTAATTGGCGAAAAGAAATTTCTCTCCTCTGGGGAGAGAATAGGGATTCTACAGGGTATGAGTCTCTCTCCGTTTTCTTTTTTACTTTTTCGTGAATCACTCAGTCCTATATATTTATTTATTTAATAAATGTACAAATGAGAGATTCATTCCCTGATAAAACGGCCATAATATCCTGATTCTGCAATAACTAGTTGCACAATTACCACCGTGATAGAATTTTATCTCTACAACTTTAGCTCTACAGCAACCTACAGCAACCTACTAACTGAGCATGCTGGCTTGCTGACTATTGAGTACAATTTCGTAGACAATTGACGAAAATATTGTAGTGGAAATGTTAAAAAGCCATATTAGCAAAAGAAAAAAAAATCAGTCCATTCAGATACCCATGAAAACTACGTAAATTAATAATATATGCTCAATGCATTTTTTTCCTTATTTTAATAGCACTTAGGATATTTCGCACAATGGTATCTGTAAACTGCTGTGAAATGCTAGATCAGAAGTGCTCATTTCGTGGTCTAGAATTCCTCTGGCGTTTCAGATGCTTCTGAAGGCAGATAAGTTTTCGCGTATTCTGCTTTCAATAAAATAAAAAGAAAGTATGCTCTAGGAATAAAACGTTCTCGCGCACAAAGGGTAAAAAGGTGCAAAGGATAAAGTGGAATGAAGATGGCTACGTAAACAGCCGCAGAACGCAGACTCCTAAATGGCTATTATTCACGAGAGCAGAACTGCTAGAAAGCACGATAACAAGAGGGGAAGAAGAACAATGGAAGGGTGAACGCTTGAAGGAAGGGAGAATAGAAGGGATAGTGAGAGTGAGGGAGAAGACTTTTGTCTCTCTTCTCAAAGGAAGATGGGGACCATAGAATGGAGAATGGGAATCAACTGCAAAAAGACGTAGCCACGAATTGCAGAGACTCGTAGATGAACATCGCTTCAGTGAAGTGGTCGGTATGGTCTTGGCCTGCCACCTCGCTGGCCGCGCGTTCAATTCTCGGGCATTCCATTGAGGTGTGAGAGATGTGTATTTCTGGTGATAGAAGTTCGCTCTCGACATGGTTCGGAAGTCACGTAAAGCCGTTGGTCCCGTTGCTGAATAACCACTGGTTCCATGCAACGTAGAAACACCAATCAAACAAACAAGAGTTTACACGAGGCAATTAAGGTATAATGCTTTCGTCATGCGTAAAATTCTTGGTAATAATGTCTTTAAATATACCTAGTAACACAGTAATGAACCATGACAAAAACGAAATAAATAAAGTTGCAAGCGATATATACTTATTCGCAAAAACGCTCAAAAATAAGACTTACGATTTACTTCTAATTGAGCGCTTCAACACATTTCATTTTTACAAATGCTGATTAAGGATGAAAACCATTGCATTCTGAACGATAAAAATATTCAAATTGAGTGTTCATGTTAATTTCCAAAATTTCATTATTAGGGCGTTATTTTAATTTCTATCTACTACCGTTCGGGATTTCATTATTTGGTCTCTTCTTCCTTTATTCTTTGTTTCCAGCCTCTGTATTCTGTTTCTGCTTAAGATTCTCTACTATTTGTTCTCCTCGAATGTCAGATTTCATTATTGCACTTATCTTGCATGTCTTTATGGCTTTGACAATCCCTTCAGTACGTAATTATACAAAAATTATAAAATCACTTCAAGAATTACATGCTGTAATTTAGTTTTTTGGCTAATTTCTCAAATATGATGGATTCTCACACAAAAATGAAAACGTTTCCTTATAATGTGTTAACCCCAAAATGAAAACGTTTCCTTATAATGTGTTAACGACAAAATGAAATCGTTTCCTTATAATGTGTTAAGACCAAAATGTAAACGTTTCTTTTTAATGTGTTAATGACAAAATGAAAACGTTTCCTTATAATGTATTAACGACAAAATGAAAACGTTTTTTATAATGTGTTAAGACCAAAATGTAAACGCTTCCTTATAATGTGTTAATGACAAAATGAAAACGTTTCCTTATAATGTATTAACAACAAAATGAAAACGTTTCCTTATAGTGTGTTAAGACCAAAATGTAAACGCTTCCTTATAATGAAAACGTTTCCTTATAATGTGTTAAGACCAAAATGAAAACGCTTCCTTATAATGTGTTAAGACCAAAATTAAAACGTTTCCTTATAATGTATTAGCATAAAAAAGAAAACGTTTCTTTATAAAGTGTTAAGACCAAAATTAAAATGTTTCCTTATAATGTGTTAACATAAAAAAGAAAACGTTTCCCTATTATGTGTTAACATAAAAAAGAAAACGTTTCCTTCTAATATGTTAAGACCAATTGAAAACGTTTCCTTATAATGTGTTAAGACCAAATGAAAAATTTCCTAATAATATGCTAACACCGTAACATGAAACAAATTAGTGATTATACTAAATAAAACTGATTCACAATATTGTAGATAATTCCCTCCTAATGCAACTTCCTTCTTCGCATCGATTCAATAATAATATTAGATTAGATCTAAGCATGTTTTCGTTCAAAATGTGCCACATTAAAAATTCAGTCTTATCAAAGAAAATTAAGAAGTCTATCATGATTTATCTGAAAAATATTTGCAAGTGTAAGTCTGAGTAATCCAAACTAAGAATTACTATGATGCTAACTGAAGTATTTTTGAAACGTTGTCCAATACTAAACTCTGAGAGACAAAGTTTGTGGTTTTATTACGAAGTTAGATTGAATTTCTGAAGTAAAAGATGAAAATCATTCTATTATCATCGAAATGGAAGGTGAAAATGAGACCTTCGAGGACATCGAAGAATTTTTAGTCCTTGTGCATCGTGCATAAATAAATACAATTGCATATTCTTACAGAAATGAATCGTCTATTGAAACCTCTTGTTTGCCAAGATGGGGAAGTCAAACAGTGCAAGTTTAATCATCGCATATATATATATATATATATATATATATATATATATATATATATATATATATATATATATTTATATATATATTAGTTCTATTATATGACATACATTCTAGTGAAATCTCTTGTTAAATTATTCTTGCCAGGTTGATTACCACGTTGTATTTCGCGGTATGCTGTTATAACATAAAGCACTCTACCGGTATATATTTACACCTTGATTCGTTCTAATCACATCGGCTCCTTCGTGTCCATAGGAACCAGTTATTAAGCAAAGCTTAAAATTTTCTGCGCGGGATCAGTGAGTTCAGCATGATATTACTGTTAAAATAGCAATGGTTGTCATAAAATGCTCAAACAACTGCTGTCCTTATCTTGTATT
>NC_087204.1:178501-188501 GCF_015104395.2 Macrobrachium nipponense
CTTTGGACTTCACATACTTTTTGCTCACTCTGGGAGTAAGCCTACGCACTACTTTTTTGCTGTTATTGTTGTTGTTGTTGTTCTTGTTGGGGGTTAGGAAAGCCCTATGGAAAAGCCCAAAAAGGTCTGAAAAAAGGTGTTTCACGTTAAAGCTATAGGAATTTTGGGATAGGATATTTACGTTTATTTATTAGAATGAAAATATAAAAAATATAAATAAGGTGCAAGTTCAACAGTACAGAAAAACTATTTCTAATAAAATACAGCACATTTATTTTAATTGGTGATTTTAGATTTTAGCACGCGCGCCAAGTAAGCTGGAGATCAGATCACGCCTCGTTCATATACACTGGATTAATTATTATGGGTAAACGTCAAGCAAAAATTCTGACTATACATTCATATAGACAGATAGATAGAAAGATAGATATGTGGAGACAAAATTTAGTAGCCAGGTTGTCTAGGCCTCTTCATTGCAAATGGATGAAATTTCAGCCATCAATTTACTCAAAATAATGAGACCTTTTGTCGACAGAAGGGAAAAGTGTCCACTTACACAAATTTGCCCTGATTCACAAAATTCCGAAAATGGGTGAATGTAATAACAGCTTGGGGGACTGAATGCGAACGTTATTTTTGTTACCAAAAAACCGAAATTATTATTTAAACTAACGAGCCTGTCCTGATCTTTTGAACGAGGTAACAATAACTTAATTGTCCCGACGTTGAATACAGTTAGCAGAATTATTTACATGATAATCGAGATTAACATTCAATTTTATGACTCTCAACGTTGTGTTAAACTGCGTTTATCATGTCTGGTTTCACTGCATCAGTTCAAACAAAAATGGAAACTGAGCTAGTGAGTAAAAGCAAGACCGTGAAGATAATAATAATAATAATAATAATAATAATAATAATAATAATAATAATAATAATAATAGTAATAATAATGGATTCCTAAGGAGGCAGGATGCAACCCGGAACCCAACACTATAAATACCACCCAGTCGAATTAGACGGTGTTAGACCCCCCCCCCCCCCCCCAAAAAAAAAAAATAATAATAATAATAATCATAATCATAATAATACCCTGTATTTATGCTTGTTGGGCAATTCTGGAGTCAAAACTGCCCGAAAATGAAGAACTCCAGTATCTGCTAAATTTATCGAAATTGACATGCCATCTATTGGGCTTGTAAAACACTACTATGAGATTCAGGGCCTCTGTAACACGGTTTTTTCGCAATAACTTTTTATCTATGCATTTCATAAATATAACGCTTTTTCAGAATACATATTATATCTACACATAAATTTTGACTGTATTCTGCATTGCGTAGGTTGAATAAATTTGGTACTTATAAGGTAAACGTGACTTTTTTTGAAGATGCGCCAACTTACTCAGAGAAAAGGTTTCGAACGCACTCGTTACGTAACTTATGACACCATTTCTTCCCTCTTTCTCGATGGATGATTGGCTATACGTAACGAAGGCTAAACCTCTGGCAACAATGACATACAAATTTAAATACAAGCAAAGCAGTACACCTTTATGAACTCTGGAACCTCTCCACTGATAATTGTCATAATGAACAAACCAACAAAATACGTTAATAAATACAAAAACATTTCGATTATTAGTCTAACTCCCAAAATAAGTTTCCTATGAAATTACAGTCTACTTTATAGGTCACAATCAGATTGACAAGATGTAGGGAATAGTTGGTAATTATCAAAAACATAGTAGACAAGCTTGATTTGATAACTGCTATATCCAATGTCAAGCAATTTTTTATTTATTGGCTATCTACCTATTTACTGAAAAAAAAAGCCGGTACCGTATATTGCCTTTAAACCTTCACCAATAATATCGTCAGAATGGTGACTTCATGAGGCTCCACCCACTTTCGCCACGTTATAATTCAGGATAACACTGAAGGCTACCATGGGCATTGTTGGATTAGAAAGTTTAACTTCTGGCTATAAAAACTAATTTCTCGAGCAGTTGTGAGAAGTGCTAAATGATCCTCAAGGATCCTAGCAGTTGGCCTAAACGTTTAATTCATGTATATTACTGCTATACTGTTGCGGCACCACTGCTACAGTAGTATTACTACGCTAGCACTGATACCCCACCCACATTTATGTATCGTTCCGCCATTCATAAAGTCTTTGGGTTTCAGAGCCGGTGGAGTTTCTGTCTGGTGGATGGGCGGGGCAAGATTTCGTCAAAAGGTGTTTGTTTACCTTGCTTACGTAATGAATGTTTTTCGACTCTTGGCTCGTAATCATTGGCCATGGCGTCGGCTAGATCATTTTTACTCTATAAAAATTTAAACTATCGGGTTTAGGTTATTGATAATGCTGACAAAATTTGTGTGTGGTTGTAAAATATACATATGTCAACTTTCAGCTACAGCCGATGCTTTGACAATGAGCAAAGTCCAAAAAACCGTGTTACAGAGACCCTGAATCTCATAGTAATACATATTATTGCAGTTTCGCAATGATTCTTCAAAGCTTTCCACGAGTATTTAGATGGGTTCCATTTGCAGTATCTGCAAAATCAGTAATGGAGTAAGGGAATACTGCGCTATTTGTCTCGGAGAGAGAGAGAGAGAGAGAGAGAGAGAGAGAGAGAGAGAATGTATGTAACTGCCTTTACAGAAAACGGACGGTCGACTTAACTGGCTTTAAAGAAAACGAACCGTCGACCACGTTGACAACGGAGACTTTAAGATTTCCTTCTAAAAGATAAATGGAACATATGACCAGACCCAAATAATTAATTCCTTCACATCCATCTCTATCAATTGATGGAGCTTTTCTTTTGGAAAAATATAAATCAATCGTGTAAACGAACCAATAAACGGTTTAGAACTTCGATCACTGTATGGCGACATGAAGTAATTCCAAGAACAGTATAAGTAGCATCCTGCAAATTCTTTAGAACAAAATGTTTACGTTTTTATATGTTTTTCCGGTGTGTGAACGAAGATACATCTCGTTGTCGCATATATGAATAAACACAAATGTTAAATCGGTGGATTTATGCGTTTATAACTAATCTACTGTCGCAGGCTAATTGCATGGCTATAATTTAGGACACATATTTTCCTATGTCCTTATTACCAGCCCAACTTTTAATTAAATGGCCATGGAACAGCATAAACGAACTTCAAAGGCCAAGGAAATCAGTCGACAAAGCGAAAGAGAGAGAGAGAGAGAGAGAGAGAGAGAGAGAGAGAGAGAGAGAGAGAGAGCATGCAACACGCCTGCATGTGACATAAAAGAGCACAACCAGCCAGAATGTAATTCCAGGTTCTGGTAGCGATTCTCAAAGAGAACGGCTGGTGTACTGCAGGACATGACAAATCTGCGTTAGGAATCTGAGTCAAGTGGGATGTCATTCCATGTCAATGGCATCCTATAAACTCGGTTTTGAGATACGAAGCTAAATTCGTGATATTTATGGCATCGAGAAGGGATAACTTTATTGTTACGAACATCAGTACTTCGTCTTGACAAGTGGTTCCCAACGTTGGGGAGCGTATACTAGGGGGTAATTTGATGTTTAATGGAGGCCAATTCGACAATTAAATGTCCTTTTAGCCTCCCTCCACGTGGATCGTATATCACCACATGGGCATTAAGATTTTAGAGGAGATCAGGGGGACATGGCCAAAAAACGTTGGGAACCACTGGTGTATTAGACAGTGTGTGCAGTCATTATAAACATGTACACACAAACATACATACGCACGTGCAGACAGCTACATGAATTTCACACAATAAAACCAACAGCGTTCATACCAATGATCTAACTTTGAAAAGCCAAATGTTACTAATAACATGGAAGGACGTCACTAATGCATAAAGTAAGGCCCCATAAGTAAAAAAATAAAATACCTCGAATTTTCTTTGGTGCAATCGAGTTTTCTGTACAGCCGCTATGACGTATAATCCATGCCACCATAAAGAGATTCTATCTTCGATGGTTTCCAAAAAACTAATAGATGAGTCAATGTGACTCCCCTGACCCAGTCAACAGAAGGGAATTCTGTTTGGACCAAGGGAATGCGCATTCTGTTTGGACCGAGGGAATGCGCATTCTGTTTGGACCAAGGGAATGCACATTCTTTTTGGACCAAGGGAATGCACATTCTGTTTTGGGACAAGGGAATGTGCATTCTGTTTGGACCGAGGGAAATATGCATTCTGTTTAGACCAAGGGAATGTGCATTCTGTTTGGACCAAGGGAATGCGCATTCTGTTTGGACCAAGGGAATGCGCATTCTGTTGGACCAAGGGAATGCGCATTCTGTTTGGACCAAGGATTGGACCAAGGGAATGCACATTCTTTTTGGACCAAGGATTGGACCAAGGGAATGCACATTCTTTTTGGACCAAGGGAATACGCATTCTGTTTTGGGCCAAGTGTGATGGTAATTGCTTCATAGCAAAAGAAGATAAAGGAAAAGAGAAGTGATTGTAAGAGGAAGAGATCGTAAAAGAGAGGGATCACCTGTTAGTAAGAGCCACAGATCAGATTATCAGTGAGAGATCAGCAGCAGTGATCGTCAGAGAGAGACTAGAAACGAAGGAACTGACGAAGTATCAATCAAAAGAAGAGTTGTTCGAGAGTTGGTTAGATATTGGTCTAGTCGTCTTCAGGAGTGGACGGCCGTGTTTTCTCGACGTCAAGCAGACTTCAGAGAAGAAAAGGTCCTGCTACAGGTTTTGGGGAATTCCTGCCTTACAAGTAAACTATTTTCTGCAATACGGAGTCAAGAGGACGTCTGCAATTGCCGCTCTACTTTTATGAAGCCACCTCTTCGAAGTGCCAAACTGATTAGCAAGTATTCGAATTACCTCACTGTTTCCCCCAGTTCATGCAGTGTAAATAGGAGATACCATTCTGCATTTACCTTTGTTAGTAAGCTTGTAAATAAACCTTTGTTGTGTTAGTGTTTCTTTCTATATTCACATCCCCAGTTTCAACTGTTGGTGTTGATATATATATTTTTTTTTTATTTCATATCGAACCTGAAGCGGACCTCTCTCAGAGGCCGTAACATTGTGTCGACCTTTAACCAGGATATTTCGACACCGTAACATTGTCTCTGAGATCTCCAGGTCCGTAACATTTGTGGCGACCTTGCCTAGGCTATCAACACTTTAACAGTTTGAAACAGGGAGAATATAGAAAGAACCAGAATGAGTGAGATGGTGAAAGAGTTTATTGAGTTAGGCAAGCTACTAGGTCTAGAGGGGAATGATCTCCGTGAGTATGTTGAAAAGAAAGAAAGAGAAAAGTGTGAGAGAGATGAAAGAGCGGCTGAGAGAGAAGAAAGAGCAGCTGAGAGAGAAGTGAGGAAAATGCAGCGAGAGAGAGAAATGTTGGTAATGCAGCAGGAAGTAAGAGCAAAAGTACGTATGCATGAGTTGGAAATTGCTCGGTTAAGGGAAAGTACTTGTAACAGTCGGACAGGCGAAACTGATAGGTTAGGTATGAGTACAGTGCTAAAATTAGTACCAAAGTTCGATGAGGATGTTACGACATATTTCATGTGTTTTGAGAAGTTAATGGAACGGGTAGGTTCTCCTAAAGAAACGTGGACTTTATATTTGCAATCAGTCTTGAGTGGTAGGGCACTTACTGTGTATAGTTGCATGTCTAAGGAGGAATGCGATAATTATGATATCGTGAAAGAAACTGTTCTTAGCGCATATAGGTTAGTACCAGAGGCGTACCGTAAGAAATTTAGATATTTGAGAAAGGATGAAAATATTACGTATGTAGAATACGGTAAGAAGTTAGATAGGCTGTTTTTTGATTGGTTAACTTCTGCTAAGGTTGAGGATTTTGACGGTTTGAAGAACTTAGTGTTGTTAGAAAATTTCAAAGATAACGTATCCCCTGAGATTAAACTTTATATAGAGGATAGGCGAGAAGTATCTTTTGCAGGAGCAACTAGGCTAGCTGACGAATATAGTCTAACTCATAATTTGAGTGTTAGTAAGAAATGAAATGATCCTTCGTCTGGTAGAGTACAAAACAGTAAAGGTTTCAGTCCTATTAATAGCAATGAGAGTAAAAGTGACTATTCCTGCTATACATGCGGAAAACCTGGTCATACGTCTAAGGTTTGTAAGAGTAGAATGGCATCTAGTGGCTCAGAATTAACTTGTTTCCGATGTAATGGGAAAGGGCATTTAGCGAGGAATTGTGCAGTAGAAAGGAAGGACGGTATGAAACCAGTGTCTCTAGTTAACCTTTCGTCAAATAGGGATGATGTGATGAGAGAAACTAGGAAAGTTTTTGGTGAATTTCTGTCGGAAGGCGTAGTTTCCTCTCTTGGAGGAGTAAATTCGAGAGAAGTGGTCTTGCTTCGAGACACAGGGGCTGCTGTTTCACTTACTCGAAGAGAGTGTGTGCCGAACAGGGCAGAAATCAATATGGAAGAGAAAGTTATGTTAGGTGGATTTCCTAACACTTGTGTTCTTTGTCCTTTGTTGAAGTTGAATTTAGAAAGTCAGGTAGTGTCAGGAGAAGTAAAACTTGCAGTTGTGGACAGTTTGCCCCTTGAAGGCATTGACATTATTGTCGGTAATGACTTAGCTTTATCCAAGAATGTGAATCCTGTTGTGAGGAATATTCCGGTGCCTGAAATGGTAGTAACTAGGTCGGGTTTAGATACAGACGTAGACTACGGTGATAATAAGTTCGTGGATTCGAACGTGTGTGAGTTCGTGGATTCAAATGAGTGTAAGTTCATGGATTCGAACTAGTGTGAGTTCGTGGATTCGAACGTGAGTGAGTTCGTGGATTCGAACAGTGTGATAGAGGTAGTGAGGTTGATCTTGGCATGAGTGTGGCTGAGAGACCGGACTCTATCGATGTTGACAGTGATAGCCAAGGGGAAGGCGTAGCTGTCGAGAGTAACGTAGTAAATGTACCTGTATCTAGTCCTAGTTACGGTGATGAATTAGGCTCTAACGTTTTCGATAAGGATGAGCTAGTCAAGTTGCAGAGAGAGGATGAGACACTTACCCGAATTTTTGAATGTGAGCTGGATGATGATCTCGATGTGTGTAAGGAAACTTTTTGTTTAAAGGACGAAGTTTTGTGTCGTTATGTTCGACCGAAGTCAGGTAGTAAAGGGGAAGTCACAGAACAATTAGTAGTTCCTAGGAAGCTTCGTGAACTAGTTTTGAAATTTGCACATGATGAGCAAGGACATTTAGGAGAAAAATAAAACTTTCAAGTGCATTAGTAGGGCGTACTTTTGGCCTAAGATGAAAAATGATATATGTTTTAAGAGGCATGTTTTGAGCTGTCAGGAATATCAAATTGCCCGGAAACCGATTCAAGTAATTCCTAGAGTTCCGTTGTGTGATGTTCCTTCAGTAGGCGAATCTTTTGATAATGTAATTATAAATATGTTTGGAACTTTGCCTAGAAGTAAGGGTAGAGATGATTGCATAACTAATCTTGAGTATTATAAAAACAATTTAAATTTAAGAGATGTTTGGCAGCTATCGGAGGAGAACGGAAGCACTTGGCACTTAGCGAAAGAAAACACGAAAGGAAGTCAAGGGGAACTTAAAGGGAAACATAATCTAAGAGCAAACAAAAGAAGTTTGTGTGTAAGAGATAAAGTTTTGCTACTAGTCTCGAGAGAAAGTCCATTTTTACCTTATAAGTACGAAGGTCTTTATTCATTGTTACAGGAGAGGGGAAATATACATTATAGAATTAATGTGGGTAAGAGTAGAGCAAAGGCAATGAATGTAAATTTGCTTCAGAATTATAAACAACGCCCCGTGCCGTGGCCTCCGCCCGTGTAACAGTGTTACTGAGTGAGATTAGTTTTGAGAAAAACACAAGAGGTGTTTTAGTATTTGTAAGTTTTAATCAGAGTTCAGAAAACGGAAATAGTAAGAGAGAAGGATAATATTATAGCATTAGCCTCTAGAGATTTTTCTCAGCGTAAGTAGCCTAATAACCGTTTTTCTGTTATCGCACGAGTGAGTGTGTGAGTGGAGAAGCGTGAGTGTTTGACTGGATTAACGCTTTATGCAGAATTGTTTCCCCGCTGTTTAATTCTTGCTTCTCTTTAGAAAAAATAATAAAATCAATTGATTTCATTTTTTTTTCTCTTTTGGGGGGGCGTGTGATGGTAATTGCTTCATAGCAAAGGAAGATAAAGGAAAGAAGAACGCATTTTCGAGAAGTTCGGCAGTAAGGAGGTTTTCACGGCCGTGTTGGAGGCGTCTTTTCATCACGGCTGTTCTAGAATCGTCGGGCGTGTTGTGGAGCGCAAAAACGCGCCAATGTTACGTGAGAAACGCCGCGATTTCTGATGCAATACCTCGTCTAGATTCATCTAAGAAGTTCTAGAAATCCCTGGAGTCGGTGACGTTTGTCGTAGGCTCCGCCCCCAGAGTGCCGTATAAATATTACGGAGGAAGTAGCAGCGAGAGGAGGAGATATAGAGAGTGATTGTAAGAGGAAGAGATCGTAAAAGAGAGGGATCACCTGTTAGTAAGAGCCACAGATCAGATTATCAGTGAGAGATCAGCAGCAGTGATCGTCAGAGAGAGACTAGAAACGAAGGAACCGACGAAGTATCAATCAAAAGAAGAGTTGTTCGAGAGTTGGTTAGATATTGATCTAGTCGTCTTCAGGAGTGGACGGCCGTGTTTTCTCGACGTCGAGCAGACTTCAGAGAAGAAAAGGTCCTGCTACAAGTTTTGGGGAATTCCTGCCTTACAAGTAAACTATTTTCTGCAATACGGAGTCAAGAGGACGTCTGCAATTGCCGCTCTACTTTTATGAAGCCACCTCTTCGAAGTGCCAAACTGATTAGCAAGTATTCGAATTACCTCACTGTTTCCCCCAGTTCATGCAGTGTAATATTCTATCTGTTTATGTAAATAGGAGATACCATTCTGCATTTACCCTTGTTAGTAAACTTGTAAATAAACCTTTGTTGTGTTAGTGTTTCTTTCTATATTCGTATCCCCAGTTTCAACTGTTGGTGTTGATATATATATATATATATATATATAATATATATATATATATATATATATATATATATATATATATATATATATATATATATATATATATATATATATATACTATATATATATATATACATATATAATTTTTTTTTTTTTTTTTTTTCATATCGAACCTGAAGCGGACCTCCCTCAGAGGCCGTAACATTGTGTCGACCTTTAACCAGGATATTTCGACACCGTAACATTGTCTCTGAGATCTCCAGGTCCGTAACACCAAGGGAATGCGCATTCTGTTTGGAACGAGGGAAATATGCATTCTGTTTGGACCAAGGGAATGCGCATTCTGTTGGGACCAAGAGAATGCACATTCTGTTTAGACCAAAGATTAAACCAAGGGAATGCACATTCTTTTTGGACCAAGGGAATGCGCATTCTGTTTTGGGCCAAGGGAATGCGCATTCTGTTTGGACCAAGGGAAATATGCATTCTGTTTGGACCAAGGGAATGCACATTCTGTTTGGAACAAGGGAATGCGCATTCTGTTTGAACCAAGGATTGGACCAAGGGAATGCACATTCTTTTTTGACCAAGGGAATGCGCATTCTTTTTGGACCAAGGAAATCCGAGCCGACAAACAGTTCGCGATCTATCACCCACTCCATTTCCGTCGACCGAAGAGGAAAGAATTCGACGAGAATAAAGTTGCAAATGGACACTTCTGAATATTTATGGCTGCGGAGATGCAGTAATAAATACACCGTACGACAGAAAATACGAAGCATCCTGCTTTCCACGGAAAGCACTTTCGACGTCCATGATAGCCGTCGTGAAATGTTTAATATTTTGCTGAGGTCTCATGTTATGTGTAGACTTGGAGCGTTGAACTTTGCATTGACAATGAGCATCAGTTTATGTCTCTTCTTTTTTTATTTAAGTTTCCTTTAAAATTAATTAGATCTGTACA
>NC_087204.1:193501-208501 GCF_015104395.2 Macrobrachium nipponense
CTCTGTCTCTCTCTCTCTACAGTTTCTTTCCACATCTTTTATTTACAATTATTAATTAAATATATATATATATAAAATATATATATAAAATATATAATATATTAATATAATTATTTATATAATTTATATATTATATTTAATATTTTATTTATAACATATATATTATTTATATATAATTATACTTATATATATAATAATAATATATAATATATGTTTAATATATTAATAATATATATTTAAATAATATTAATTATAATTAATTATATTATATAATTATTATATATATAATAAATATCCTTATATAAATCTATATATATATATATATATATATATATATATATATATATATATATATATATATATATATATATATATATATATATATATATATATATATATATATATATATATATATATATATATATATATATATATATATATATATATATGTATATATATATATATTATATATATATATATACGTATATATATATATATATATATATATATATATATATAATATATATAATATATATATATATATATATATATAAATATATATTATATAAATAAATATATATATATATATATATATATATATATATATTATATATATATATATATATATATATATATATATATATATATATATATATATATATATATATATATAACGAGCTACAAATGTCCTTTAACATCTAATTCGCTCTACCTCGGAATTAATATATTTTCATATATGTTTAACCGAAGGGGAATTTATTCGGCGATAATAGAATTGCCGGCCGACAGGCATGAACCATCGGCATCTTCAATTCCAGGACTGGCAGTGAAGCCTTAGCCCACCCCGCCACCGCAAGAGGATATAAGTTAATGCCACCTCACACCTCAAATACCTGTCGCACTGAGGTAATTTGTAGTTTTGGAGACTGCATCAAACCCACCTCGTCCTCGGTAGCATTGTAGTGCTTTTGCCCACATGTAGCCATTATATAAGTCATATCACATTTCCGTGATTCATATACATATATCGAGCTACAAATGTCCTTTAATATCTAATTCGCTCTACCTCGGAATTAATATATTTTCATATATGTTTAACCGAAGGGGAATTTATTTGGCGATAATAGAATTGCCGGCCGACGGGCACGAACCATTAACATTTTCAATTCCAGGACTGGCAGTGAAGGCTTAGCCCACCCCGCCACCACAAGAGGATATAAGTTTATGCCGCCTCCCACCTACGTGCGGGCAAAAGCACTACAACGCTACCGAGGACGAGGTGGGTTTGATGTAGTCTCCAAAACTACAAATTACCTGAGTGCGACAGGTATTTGAGATGGGAGGCGGCATAAACTTATATCCTCTTGCGGGTGGGGTAGGCTAAGGCTTCACTGCCAGTCCTGGAACTAAAAATGTCGATGGTTCGTGCCCGTCGGCCGGCAATTCTATTATCGCCGAATAAATTTCCCTTCAATTAAACATATATGAAAATATATTAATTCCGATGTAGGGCAAATTAGATATTAAAGGACATTTGTAGCTCGACATATGTATATGAATCACGGTAATGTGATATGACATATAAATATATATATATATATATGTATATTATGTATATGTATATGTGTATATATATATAATATATATATATATATATATATATATATATATATATATATATATATATATATATATATATATATAGTCTCTCTCTTTCTCTCTCTCTCTCTCCACACAAGTTCCGTCCCCATCTTTTTATATATATGCACACACATACGCACATACAATACATACACATACACATACTACATACATACACGAAAGCACATAACATAGACGTCCAAAGACAGAACGGGTTACAAGAGTATAAATTGGCAGATCCAAGAAAGGGGCTATTTTTTTTTTGGCGGGTGGGGTGGGGGGGGGGGGTCGGCGGGGGGAGTGGGTTTGGTTTACCACCAAGACGGAAGGGAGAGCAACGAGAAGTCCAGTGACATCAAAGGCAAACGGTAAACAGAGAGGGAGGGAAGCTTCAGTAAATAATGGGTGAGCAGGGAGGGAATTTGTCCACGAAGACTCTCAAAGACATATTATGACGTGGTCGATATCGCACAAGGAGGAGAAGGATAGAGAGAGAGAGAGAGAGAAAGAAATATGTGTGTGTGTGAGTGTGTGTGGATGTGTATGCATGTATGTATATGTATAATATAAACAAGATGGTGGAGGAAACTGTGGAGAGAAAGAGATAGATACTATGATATGTATGTATAAATATATATAATGTAATTAAGATTGGGAAAGAAACTGGAGAGACAGACAGACAGACAGGCAGAGATACTATATGTATGTATGTAAATATAAATATATTATGTAAATTTGATAGTGAAGGAAACAGGAGAGAGAGAGAGAGAGAGAGAGAGAGAGAGAGAGAGAGAGAGAGAGAGAGATACTGTAATACACTGGACAATACTATGGTTTTGAGTAAGATCATTGCTAAAGAAAAAAGATGGAACGCTTATTCGAATATGTGTATATGTCCCCAATCGTGAGCGTTTCCAACTCGCTATATAACGTCCAAATTTAATTTATCATCTCCCCTGGGCAAACTTTCGCATCATCTCCTTATACAGTAGATCCTTTCATCTACAGAGGGCTACACTATGGAATATTTACAGTATG
This sequence comes from Macrobrachium nipponense, assembly GCF_015104395.2. NCBI lineage: Eukaryota > Metazoa > Arthropoda > Malacostraca > Decapoda > Palaemonidae > Macrobrachium > Macrobrachium nipponense. The sequence goes on from NC_087204.1 coordinate 196,181, forward strand.
GAACTCCATATTTCACGAGCAGTAGGGAATAATGTCAGGATTATGGGTTTCTTTTAGCAAACCGGGTTGACTCGACCATCAGAAGGAGACTGCATATCCTGCAAATTTATGTGGGTCATAACCTCATTGAAGTAAAGGTGATCTATATCATAAATTTTTTCATTGCTTTCATTACCTTGTTCATACTGGAAGCTCCAAAATACATATTATCGTGTGGGTTAATAATAGAAAAGTACCTTAAAGTTCTTATACCCATTAAAGTGAACGACAAGAAACCCGTCTTAAAGTTCGCATATCTATTAAAGTAAGTGAAAATATCTTAAAGTCCACATATCTGTCAAAGTAAGGGAAGAGAAAACTATCTGAAAGTCCACATATCCATCAAAGTAGGCGGAAAGAAAACTATCTGAAAGTCCACACATCTGTCAAAGGAAGGGAAGAGAAAACTATCTGAAAATCCACACATCTGTCAAAGTAAGGAAAGAGAAAACTATCTTAAAGTCCACACATCTGTCAAAGTAAGGGAAGAGAAAACTATCTTAAAGTCCACACATCTGTCAAAGTAAGGGAAGCGAAAACTATCTTAAAGTCCACACATCTGTCAAAGTAAGGGAAATGAAAACTATCTTAAAGTCCACACATCTGTCAAAGTAAGGGAAGTGAAAACTATCTTAAAGTCCACACATTTGTCAAAGTAAGGGAAGTGAAAACTATCTTAAAGTCCACACATCTGTCAAAGTAAGGGAAGTGAAAACTATCTTAAAGTCCACATATCTGTCAAAGGAAGCGAAGAGCAAAATATCCCCTAAAAAGAAAGATGGAGCAGAGAAACAGCACCCAATATCCTCGAAAGCTGGATCTGATAAGATGTATCGGTTATTGAAAGTGAAACCGATTCTATAACGCCTTCGGATATATAACTATTCTTGTCACAAATGCTCCATGAAGAGCTCTACATCTGACTGTGCTTTTAACAAAGACAAATGTGACAAAACGGGACAAGAAATCATCTCCATGTTTTGTTTCTCCATCCCAAGATGATTCTCAGTTAGGTCGTATGTCGATCTGGAGATGTCTGGCAACTAGAATCGCTGATACCATCCAGCGACGAACGTCTCTGTAAAAACAAGCAAGAGATGCCACAACCCGGTGGTGGCCTGTGTTGTTGGGACTTATAGCGATGCCAGACGCACGATCATCGCTAACTTTAACCTTGAATGAGATCAAAACTACTGAGGTTAGACGGCTGAAATTCGGTATGTTTGATGATTGGAGGGTGGATGATCAGCGTACCTATTTACCGCCCTCTAGCCTCAGTAGGTACTAAGCTCTGGAGGCAGACGTACAGACAAAAAGCCATATAAATAGCTTTCTTTGGCAGAAAACTAAAAATAATGAACGAAAATGAGAGAGCAGAACACAAAAACACAGTTTTTTATTGGCTCTGTCATGGGAGTGTAAAAGAGCTGACAAAACACTACTTCAAATTCATGTTCGCTATTCAAGGTTAAAGATCTGAAGGCACACACAACACGGGGAGGGTCTGATCTCGAGCAAAAAATATGAAGGCATTGGAGATTACCGTCCTTCGCTAATGACATCCTCAGACGGAGGAGAAAGAGGAGACACCGAGCGTGGCGGGAAGGCTGCAGGAGGCAAGTGGAGAGTCCTTTGTCATAAGGATCCCCTGGATTATTCCAGGAAATTATCAGGTGATAAAATACGCCGCCTGCCAACGCTGTGTCATGCAAGAGAGAGAGAGAGAGAGAGAGAGAGAGAAGAGAGAGAGAGAGAGAGAGAGAGAGAGAGATTCTGAACAGACTCCACACACTCTTTGATAGAGCTTTGTTTCCGTTTCTTGATACAGGAATATTTAATATATTCTCATTTCTTCAGTCAGTTATAGGTTCCGAATAAAAACAAGGCTTGATCCGACCTCCAGCTTACTTGGGTCGCGTGCAAGATTTTATATTCTTAACTTGACGTAAATTAAAACGTGCTAAACTCTACGGTCAAATAGCACGTTGTTTCAATGAAAAATAAAATAAATACGCTATATTTTATTAGAAATTATTTTTCTGTACTGTTTATTATGTACATTATATTTTTTTACATTTTCATTCTAATGAATAAATCATAAATATCCTATCATAAAATTCCTGTATTTTTAACTCAACACAAAACACCTTTTTAGGCTTTTCCATAGGGCTTTACTATCCCCCCCCACCCCCCACCAACAACAAATCAACAACAAAGTAGTTTGTAGGCTTACTCCCCGAGTAAGCGATAGCACATTTGTGACTTTCCCCGTCATACCGAAAAAACAAACATTCTACGATTATGAAAATGTAGTAAAATATTCAATTCCATTTTCAAATGACATCATATTTCTTATATATTCATTTCTCAATGAACCTTTTAATGAACCTTCTACCAGAAACTGTCTCGTTAATTTTTTTTATATCTACTGTAATTGACTATGGCTGGAAATTAGTAAAGTTTCTTCATTGTACCTTGTTTTAGCTGAAGGAAAAAAAGTTTGAATTCCATCGACTGTGAAATGAGATTAAATGACAATTCGTTCGGAAGTAATGCTTTCTGAACCATCGGATAAATCTGAATGGTATAAAAATATTTGGCAATATTGATTCACGTGCGTATTATTTAAAAAAATATATAGTACAATTCCACATGCATATAAGGTCGAAAGAACTCATCGGAGTTTTTTATGTCAAAAGGAGCAAACAATATCTCTCGTCAACAAAATCATTAATTATAATATCTCTCTCTCTCTCTCTCTCTCTCTCTCTCTCTCTCTCTCTCTCTCTCTCTCTCTCTCTCTCTCAAAAGCAATCGACAATGCCTCGAATTCACAATCAAAGAAGAAACTTGACTTACCAAAGTAGTTCATGTTATTCTTCTGAACTTCGCAAATGGAGCATCTAACGGTACCATCAATGCGCATGCGTCCCTGGGTGGTTCCCGGGAGGCGTGGGGTGGTGGGGAGCAGTATTCACAATACTTCTGCCGAATTAATGCAAATCTCAGTCAGTTCTGTCATCGTCTGAACCTCCACAGCATCTAAGATGGCAGTTTTTATTCCTGAAAGACGAAACTTATGATTCTCAGAGAGTTTTTTTTATCTTTTAATTTATTTATTTATTAATAATTTTTTTTTTGCATGAAGGAGATACAGACACGAATCATTATGCAGATACGAAACAAGATTATTTTTTTTTAATGAAATGGGGTTGAGAAAGAGCAGAGAGGATATTAAATTGTATTAGATATGCTAGGTAAGAAAAATATACAGGTAATATTAATGAAACACATAATACGCATGGCAAATTGACGAGCGGTGAAATCACAAACAATACCAGTGATCACAGTCACTGACTCGTGAGGATAAAAATATGGAGTTTTGTAACGCAGATCATGACAGAGTTTTGAAATGCCAGTTAAATTGAAAGGAATAGCAAAACAAGAAAAAAATCATCAGACATACGATCATAAAATATGCCACTTTGAAGTGTCCAGATCTCTGGAAATTTTACCAAAATATGCAAAATATATGAAAGAGGTTTATGAAACGGACCATAAGGTACCATAAGTCTTTTTATAGAGGAGAATTATAGCAAGAAACTGCATAATAATGAAAAATGCAAAAATTTAGTTTAACGAAAGATGAGCAGCCAATAGCCAATGGATAAAAGCGTAATAAAATATTTACTTTGTTGCCAAACGTTAGAAATGTGGAAAATAACAGATATTAAATATTTACAGTTTCATTCTGGTGCAAAGGATTAATACAGAAAAAGACATCGTTGATTTTAACCGTTTTAAGCTCATATTCGAGTATCCCTCAACTTGGAATTATGGCTACCCAGGGAAACATTGTATCTCAATAGCAGTCCATCCAATTACAAAAAAATAAGAAAAAATTAGACAAATGTGAAGAAAATTGAAGTACTAAAAGCAGACGAAGGTGTCGCTAATCTGAAAATTCCTGCTTAGTTGATGATGGTGAAAACACAAACCAAAATATATGATTAACTCGAATCAATAAACAAAAGAAACGTGACAGAAAAGGATCTGAACATATCGTAGCTTAAACTAGAATACGACCAGTTGAAGAGAAACAATGTTCAGGATACTTAGTCAGGGAATATGAACTTCGATGTCAATTTAAAAAGATCGTTCAGAAACGCACAGAAATAGGCCTATCTGTATCTAAATACACTGAGAGCTGTCTAGAGTATGGTAGAATGATCAGGACTATAGTAAATTCAATTCAACCGTGCATTTGATGTCTAGGCCAGTCCCTTACGACGCTCCTTATCGGTTGTTGATAAGCCCAACCACAGGGCTGGAAACTCTCAGTCTCTCTCGAGAGTTCACTTGGGTAGGATCTATGTTCCACCTCTCCTGAGGGATACATCCTGCCTATGTGAACTCTCTCGAGAGACTGAGAGTTTCCAGCCCTGTGATTGGCTTATCAACAGCCAATCAGGAGCGTCGTAAGGGACAGGACTAGACATCAAATGCACGGTTGATGTGAATCTACTATAGGAGTATCTATTATGTAACTCCGTTCCCTAATACACAACCCACCCTTCCTTCCTCGTCAGTGTCTCCTACAGGCCTTTACTTCATACCACCCACTTGCGACGTCAAGTCCCACAAACTCGATTACTGACTCCAACTCCTGAACTGCAGGTGACGTCTGTCACCATCTGTAAAGCCTCTCTCTCTCTCTCTCTCTATCTATCTCTCTGGTTTATAAATGCATATAAATGTATTAACACGTCTTCCTCCCTGACTCGTGTATCAGTCGTTACCAGCTATGTTTTTTTTTATAGTTTTTCCCTGTGTTGTTATTATAATTATTATTATTATTGTTATTATCATTATTATTACTGTTATTATATTTATGTATACCACTGCAAAAAGTAAATTTTACTTCTTCTGATATGAATTATTATATTCCTAGTTAATGACATTAAGTTAAATTCTGCAAACTCAGTTCAATCCCTATATTTAACGCCTCCCTCGGCATCTGCAACCTTTCTCTCTCTCTCTCTCTCTCTCTCTCTCTCTCTCTCTCTCTCTCTCTCTCTCATCCACACACGCTTTATGTTCACACACGTGAACATTCATAATCCTTAACCAATATTGAACTAATAGTTTTATACTGTTTAAAACGTTAATGCATTGTTTGGTGGTTTAAAGGTCATATCCACATTCACTTTCACAATAAAAAAATGAATTTTTTTTTTTTTTTATCCACATTCACTTTCACAATAAAAAAAAAATTAAAGAATATTCTTTTACAACATTTGCATATGACGTACGTTGATGTTAACGTCAGATCTACGTGAAAATCCTGTTTACATCTGTGGCCAAAGACACCACAATCATGATTCATCTCTCAATTCCTCAGTGGGTCGCCTACTACGTAAATGACAGCCAGTTTGACAGTTGCATACTACGTAAATGACAGCGAGTTTGACTGTTCAGTCGTGGGAACCATTCAGTTCCTGAATTTCAGATGGTCCGGATACTTACATATCTCAGGCAGGACCTACCACATTAGAGGCATACTCTTTTCAGTAGCATCTAAAGTAACGGCGATTTAGAAAGCCAGGTTGAGTTGTTAAAGAAAAGAAGGGTCTGAATTTAGCGAGTATAGAGTATCGTTTCAAATTGTCACAAGATTATTGAAGGCTTATCGAGGTACCTCAATGTGACGAGATGAGGAGTAAGATTTTATGCAGGTGAACCATGTAACATAATAAATCCCTCAGGTAACAATTTCTTGTATTTACACAAAATAACTCATTATAGTAGTAAAGAAGTGTGTACACCAGTTTTGAACGTCCTCAGGACACGGCATTGGCAACTTATACGGAAGAAAATCTTTCATGAAATTATAGCAACGTCAAGTCCTTATGTTTGTTTGTATGGTGTTTTTACGTTGCATGAAACCAGTGGTTATTCAGCAACGGGACCAACGGTTTTACGTGACACCCGAACCACGTCGAGAGTGAACTTCGGTCACCAGAAATACACATCTCTGACCCCTCAATGAAATGCCCGAGAATTGAACTCGTGGCCACCGAGATGGCAGGCCCAGACCATACCGATCACGCTTCAAGTCCTTATTAATTAGAACTATTCTTCAATGAAGACTTACAGACTTCCAGAAATGAGAACAAGCCTTTTTTAAGCATATAAGCGATCCGGGATTTTCATTAATTCGATACAAATAAAAGAGAGATGGCATGAAACTACGAACGCCGTAAAATATATAAAAAAAAGGAACAAGTGGTAAGTATTGGGAACGTCAGCAATTAAACAATTGACTCTATAGAGAATCTGAGCCACTGAAAAATCTCCCCAACTATCCATCAAAACTAACATCATTCTCGGTCGAATTCACATGAACTCTTAATTTATTTCACGACCGTCATGCATTTAGAAAGCGCTATTTATTAACCGTTCGAGGCAGATGTAGTTGGTTCATAATTAAGTTCAGCTCTGCGTAGAGCAATAATAATCTCGCGAAGCTGAATCTAATACGCTCTTTTTTTATAATTCAAATGGGCATAAGCTGATTTCGTCTCGTTCGTCTCCCTTACACTGCGCTTTTTGTTTTATAATATCCGTCTCTTGTTCTCTGTAATGAAAGATCTGATCTAATCCAAGCTAACCTATTTTATTATTATTATTATTATTTTTATTATTATTATTCGCTAACCTAATTTCAAAAGGCGTACGGACGCGTGGACGGGAAGTGTTTGCTATGAATATAATTGCAACCGCTGTTTAGTTTCGTCTGTACCAACATTTGATACAGAAAATTATTTTAAATTCACGTTAAAAAGAATGATTTGCCCTCGAGCCGATACTGCTAACTTGTTGAAAAGTTTTTCATTATTAGCGATGCCATATTAGTGTATGAGAGAGAGAGAGAGAGAGAGAGAGAGAGAGAGAGAGAGAATAATAAACAATACACAACATAACGAATAATAACTGTTGTAAGATATAAATGTCAACTTGCTAAATGTCATGTGCACATGAACTGAGAGAGAGAGAGAGAGAGAGAGAGAGAGAGAGAGAGAGAGAGAGAGTAGTAACATACACTATAATAACGAATAATAACACTGAACGTCATGTGTATGTGCACTGAGTACCTTCCTCTTGACTTGTATAACGGCATCAAAACTGAGAGAGAGAGAGAGAGAGAGAGAGAGAGAGAGAGAGAGAGAGAGAGAGAGAGAGAGAGCTATCGATGTAAGCAAACCACTTGAAACAGGTATAAATACACCGGTATGAACTTGAAACCCACTGTAATATATTATTTTAACGCCTGAAACTGCATCTGCATTTGAAATATTTCGACAGAGAATATTTGTCGACATTCTTTACTCCTGTTCAGGGTCTCTGTTTTCTGATGCAGCCAAGTCACGGCGATACTATGAAGAAATAGCTTTCCACCCCACTCGCTTCAGTGACGCGGTGCTATTTCAAATATTTGCAATTCTGAAATCAGAAATAACTGCAACTCTATTGTTTCCCTTTTCAGTATTTTGCGTTTGTTATTTCCACCAACAATGTTTAAAATGTAGGCTTAGCATACGAGATAACTACATTACATTCTCTCTCTCTCTCTCTCTCTCTCTCTCTCTCTCTCTCTCTCTCTCTCTCTCTCTCTCTCTTGTAAGCGTAGAAGGAAGGATTATTCATTTTTTTAAAATGGGATCCAGGCATCCATGGATAAACGCACCTATTCTGAATTTCAAAATTTAACCGTTTAATCCATTTTGTGGTATATCGTAGATCACTGGAATTGATATTTATCATTTTAACGATAATTTCTACATTTATTCATTAGGCCTATTATCTTCTTTCTAGACATGAGCCTACAAATACTAAACTTTTACGGAAGAGTAGTAGAAATACAGGTCTATGACCATAGATATTTGACAGATGTTTTGGAAAACTAATAGAGACCCGCGAAATTTTGAATAACTGATAATAAGCAATGAACCATTAGTACAATAAGTGAGGAGGCTACCTAGTCCTAATATAATGTTGATAGAGAAAATTTTACTTTTCATAACTACAACTTAACTAGACCAATAGGTTAGAAGCCATCCGAACACCAAACTTCCTGAATGCCCAGCAAAACCTCAGGGCTTAAACCAAACAAAATATCTACTGTTACATCATTAGCAAGCGGAATGGTAGCCAAACAAATGCCATACCCTAGTCATGCTAATTCAGTATGGGGTCACTTCGGCCTAAGCGTAAAAAAAATTAATTTGTGAAAGACGCATTGGTTCCATGACAAGGTTTGATGAGGTAATTAGCAGTAAGAAACGACACAAAATACTGAGAGAGAGAGAGAGAGAGAGAGAGAGAGAGAGAGAGAGAGAGAGAGAGAGAGAGAGAGAGAGAGAGAGAGAGAGAGAGAGAGTTGCTGGTCTGAAAGATGGGTTTGCTTTGCAAGTTGATTGTGTATGTAATTTTCTTTCAATACTTGCATCGAATTTGTTAATTGTAGATATCCAATATGAATTAGATCTAATTACCTGCAGAATGACTAATTCATTATAATACCCATAATGAAACATGTTAATTATAACATCAGGCAAACAAGAGATTAGGCAGATCAAAACACTAGACCTATGATCAAAGCTTCCACATAGCTGAAAATCGTGAATCTTACCAAGGGGCTTTCAAGTATATTAGCATCATCTAATCCAGTACCATATAGTCAAGACGTCACAATAAAGCGAGAAATCCAACTGAGAAATGAAAAGGCGGGAAACTCCTCAACCTCTCTAACCCCCATTAAATGTCCAGTGAGGTGCCTACTGACTTCATCAGTAAGTGTAAGTTGCCACATACTACTTGTACGGACTGTTGTCGAAAAGGTTATGGTTGTTTAACTTTTGAGTGGACGTACAAACAGCTAATGAAAGCTTATTTTAAAATGTGAAATCGTTCAATTAAAAGTTTATTTGTATTTTCGTACTGGGCTTGTTACAAAAACTACAGGTATTAGCGTTGTATGCAAGTAATCAAGACCCACCGTTTCATCGCTACGACTTCCTCTTGTTTTGTCTCTCCCACTTAGAACGTATTTATAACTTCCCTCTTATATTTCTTTAAAATAAGCTTCTCCATCAATTCATCATGAAAATGTGTTTCATTTCCATATGGCCAAAAAATGACAGTACCGAAGGCCTCGCGCGTCTTTGCAGTAGTTGTGTTTACAGGTTTATAAATTTCAGCCATTCCTGGATTTCGTCTAGTCTCACATCTGGTTTTCATATCGAAAACAGACTTGCCCTGGAACTCTGACGTGAGTTCAAAATGTATAAAAGCTTGTCATGTTAGTCCTGCAGCATCCACATGAGCAGCTGAACAAGGAAACACTCCCGACACAATCACAAGGATATAAGATACTAAACGCCCAACCGACTGGTCACCCCCTCCATAGATGGCTGTTACAAAGGTATCCACCTAGGCTGTTATTTTCTGCCTCACCTCGTTCGGTTTCGTTTCAGTGCTATCAGAAGGAATTATCAGTTGCCTTTTTGTATTAAAATGTTGATATTAGGATAGCATTAACCTTCATCCGTGTAAGAGTATTAAGGATAACTTCACAAGTCAACGATGAACATAATACATTATGCTGAAACTTCAGCCATTCGCTAGTGAAACTACAATGTGCTTGAAGACTTAATTCACAGATAGCTATTACAGCGAATTGAAAATATAACTTTGAGTTTTGCAGCAGGGCGTTTTTACTAGGTATTTATTATATACACTACAGATGTATTTACAATCCATAATTCTATAATAAATGACAATATATCATGGTCTAAACAAGTCTAATAAGCTATATGAGGAAATCAAAGCGAGTATCGCAATGCTTAGCTTATATTCTTGTGAGTCACCACAGTAAGGAAGTAATAATATGTAGTCATTAAATTTTAAAATTAATATGCTATGAATGATAGGCCAGTAGTGTTTTTCTGCGTTTTGTTATGGGAATTACACCAAGATAAAAACTTTAATACACACACACACACACACACACACGCACACACACACACACACACACACACACACACACATATATATATATATATATATATATATATATATATATATATATATATGTGTGTGTGTGTGTGTGTGTGTGTGTATGTATGTATGTAGAGAGAGGTTTAGCGTCTGAGTCAGTACCAAATCAACGTTAATAGATATTAACTGCCTTATAAACCACATTCTTTCGGGAACTATTCACACTAATTCCCTATCGCTTGGAATGCAAACCGGAGAACAACAGAGCCTTCCTTCCACGAGACGACGAAACTGTCTTTGTGGAGCAACTTTAAGTGTATTTTCACAAGTTCACAACTATATACGTGACATTTCTTGCTTTGAATGTATGGCATAACTCTGGATTTAATGTACTAGTACTAGGCCTATTTCTTTCGATGCATTTACACTGAAATGAAGGTTTATTGAGAAATTGAACAATATAAGAGCACAGCAACAAACATCGAACAAACACCACGGTGTGACATTGACCGAGTGAGAAGTATTTCCTCGAACTGAGGAGAAAACCCTTGTTTTTCCTCACTCTTCGGGAGGCTTGAGTTTCCCGAAGTGGAGAGTCACTGCACCAGACATGAGGAATCTCGAGGGGTTCTGATCAGGTGATAGATTTGCACTGGTTTTCTTCTTCTCCTTTTGTATTCCAGATATATATATATATATATTATATATATATATATATATATATATATATATATATATATATATATATATTCTCTCGTGGTCATTCTTATAAACCGTGCAATGATAAACAAAATATCTTTTTAGAAAGGTTGATAAAATCTCGTTGCATTTCATTTCCTTTTGATGTTTTCTGTTAAAAGAGAGCGGTTGAGATGGGTATCTGTCCGCCCTCAGATCTTAAAATCTACCGAGTCTAGAGGGCTGCAAATTGGTACGTTGATCACCTACCTTTCGATCATCTAATAACTTATGATTTTAACCAAATTTTATTCTAGGTTAATTGAGACAAGTTAATATCTACCGTTAAGGGTTATTTATCGTACTGTTTACGTACGTTAACTTGCATTTCTCAATTTTTTCAGTTCAGTTTTACAGTTCAATATTTCCAGTTCAGTTTTTCAAGTTCAGATTTCCAATTAAATTTTTCCAGTTCTGTTTTCCAGTTCAATTTTTCTGGTTCTGATTTCCAGTTCAATTTTTCCAATTCAGTTTTCCAATTCAATTTTCCAGTTCAGTTTTCCAGTTCAGATTTCTAGTTTGATTCTCCTGTTCAATTTTTCTAGTTCGAGTCTCCTGTTCAATTTTTCCAGTTCAGTTTTCCAGTTCAGTTTTTCCAGTTCAGTTTCCAATTCAATTTTTCCAATTCAGTTTTTCCAGTTCAGTTTTCTAGTTGAATTTTTCCAGTTCAAATACGGTCGATGTAATTAGCAGAAGCAACATTCCCCACCCAAAGCCCTCACCCTCGATCTCCCCTAATCTTCCGCTTGATCAGGAAAGGGAAGGCACCGTCCCTGACAGGTGTCGGTGTCGCCAGAGAAAAAGAATCCTTTCAATTAACGTCGCGGGAAGGACGAACACTTCCTGACGGCCATGAGGCAATTTCTCTGGATTCGTCAGTTTCTGGAACTCTCTCATTTCCAGTCTCTGTCTTTCCGTGAACTTTCTGGGCAGAGAGAAGAACGCTTGGAAGAAGTATATAATAGCTTAGAATAATGAAGATATTAGATGATTAAAGAAAGAAAAAGGAATTAAGAGTAATTACAAATCAGTTATTCGTCGAATTACATTTGGGTTAGTATCTTGTTATTACAGAGATAGGATATGAGTATCTTTCTTTTATAAAGAACAACCACAACAAACAACAAAGTAGTTCATAGGCTTACTCCCCGAGTGAGCGAAAAAGAATGTAAGAAAGATCCTTAAAAGCCCAAGTCTCTCGGTTTGGTTTTATTTTTCCGTGCAATGTAAATCTTTCCGGAGTCCATTTGCATAATATATGAAGACTTGAATGAAAAAAAGGGGGCGGGGCCACAGGACAGTTAAAGAAAAAGAATAAGTGGAGTGACTTAAAAGATGAAGCACAGAAAAGGATGACGTTGAATTAAGAGATTAACTTACGCAAGAGAATGATATGTTTTAAGACAGAGGAGACTATATTATTTTATAACTGACCAGAATTTCTTCAAAGTGGAGTATGATATTCTTATTATAAAGTAGCTTTTT
>NC_087204.1:211001-236001 GCF_015104395.2 Macrobrachium nipponense
GGATTTTCATTAGCCGCGAATTTGAGAATAAAAGGGAATTATAAAAAAAGGGGAAAATGAAATGGAAGAATGAAAAGGGAGAGGTTTTCTGATAAAAAAAAAATGCAAACGGAAGGCTTTGATAATAATGAAAGAATGTCTCTTATAAATACCGTGCAATATTCATCAATTACCAGCAACCATCAAATTTAACAATGAATAAGTATAACACCACAGATAATTCTACTTTGACACTGAATCGAATTGAATGGAGAATTAAGCCAAAGGCCAAGCACTGGGACATTGAAGGTCATTCAGCGTTGAACGGGTAATTAGCAGTAAAAGGTTTGAAAGTTGTAACAGGAGGAAAACCTCAAAGCAGTTGTGTTATGATCAATGGTCAGGAGAGGGTGGAAAGTAAGATGGGAGAGAGATGATATGAAAGGAGGTACAGTAAAAGGAACGAAAGGGGTTGCAGCTAGGGGTCGAAGGCACGATGCAAGAAACGTTAAGTAATGCCTAAAATGCACCGCATGAGGTGCACTGTAGGCGCTAACTCCTTACGGGGCGAGGTCCTTTGAGATAGTAGCAACTAGCAAGTATTCACGTTTCTCTTGGTATAACTGATGAATCACAAAACATTGTAAGATCCAAAGAAATAATTATTATTGGAATGTATTCTATACGCATTATCAGTGTCTATTATTAACAAGAATAAAAACCTTTGTTCAGTGTACATATCACCATTATAGTACCGGCGATAAATACATAAAATATTCGCCATCATCCGACATGGTTACTTGTTCCCAGCTTCTATATACCAACAAGCATGAACAGACAGCGGTGGGCGCTTAGTTGAATGATGTCGGCAACTGTAGTAATTGCACATGAAATATATCATAATAAAATATAAGGATTTTATCCCAAACCATTTGCTATTTAAATTTACTTATTTTCAAATCAAATAGGAGAAACTCACGCTAAGATAATTTTCAGATCAATCTGAAAGTGGATTTAAGACGTGAGTCGACCCAGTGGGTCGATAATAGAGAGGGACGTACGCCGTAACGCCACCCCCCAGTGTAGTTTGAGATAGTGGTGTGTTCGTATGTGGCGTAATCTGTTTCGTCCGACTTGCTGGGTGACCTAAACGACCTACTGGCAGTCTTGCTTTACAAATGAGTATAGAACAGACCAGGAATTGAGATAAAAATACTGTAGCTTCTTATCGGAAGAATGTGCGGGATTAATCATGTGTTTTTAAATCGAATATGGCTTATATAGGTCTAATAGCAGAAGCATTGACTTCATGGATTTTGGTTTCCCATTCGTGAGGTAGAGGTTGGTAAGCGCGATTATTTTCCCAGCCATGAATTCAAGTAGTATTTTTGAATAATATTTACTGTATATTCCATGATAAAATGCAAGCGGAATACCTTACTGCACATCGGGGGCGTAAATTTACGATAGCTGCTACTGGGTGGTTTGGTCTAGCCGACATCGGCCTATAAATAGTGTTACTACGCCACCGGCCTTTTTTGTTTTTTTTTGCTTTTTTTTTTCCCCTTTTTTCAGTCTTCATTAATGGTATAAGCTTCATCTAGCTTTAATAATTATGCTCCCCCAAAAGCTACGTAGGTATCAGCTGCTCTTATGCTACAGGGTCGGTCTGCAGAAGGCTACGAAAGGTCATTCCTTGTGGTTAGGTCTAGTTTTCAGACGCCACCTTCAGCCCTTTCGATGGACAAGGCTGCATTTAAGCCTAAAGGCCGCCACTAACTTACATTCAAGCCTGTGCAGGCAAAACTGAACGTTAATGCGAACAACCTGCTCAGTATTCCTCGCCTGCGCAACGTATTGAACAATATAGCTCACGCCAATCGACGAGGAGCCTTCCCGCAAACGGCTGCGCATGCGCACTGCGACGACAGATATGAAGAACATTGAGTTAAATGAAATTATAAAACGTTAACTCTAAAATGATATGTCGGATTTTCTCGTTTATAATGATGAGGATGCCACAATACTGTATCTTTATCATTTTCCACAGTAATAAGCACTGTATAATGAAGGCTGAAAGTGGCAGCATCATTCCTCATTGTCTCGTAGATTTCGTCGAAAGATATGTGAATGTGACTTTGCTTTGGCTAGTAAAAACCTTAGCGTATGTATGTTTAGTTTCATGGTTATATTTGTGTGTTTATTGGTAAGAACAGCAATGCTGTATGGTACGGAAACAGCAAGCATGAGAAAAGCAGAGCAGAAGATGGATGTGGCAGAAATGAGAATGCTTAGGTGGATGTCTGGGGTAACAAGAGTGGATAGGATCAGAAATGACTACATAAGGGGGCCAACTAAGGTGGTGGAAGTATCAAAGAAAATGCAAAAGGGGAGGCTGAGATGGTATGGACACCTGTTGAGGAGAGATGAGGACCACGCTGGGAGACATACTATGGGGGTGGAGGTGCAAGGAAGAAGAAAAAGAGGGGGACCAAGAAAGAGAAGGAAGGACTGTGTGAGAGGAGACTTACATGAGAAGGGAATTGATGAGGCAGAAGCACAAGATAGAAATAGATGGAAACGGCTCATCCGAAACGTCGACCCCATATAAAAATGGGAACAAGCTGGGAAGAAGAAGAAGAAGAAGAAGAAGAAGAAGTTTGTGTGTTTATTGGTCAATTTAATTTCAGAACTGTTGACATTTGGTGTGAGCACAAATAAACATACAATCTGATACTATTTTCTTTTTTCATGAGAATGTTGAATATTAATTTGTTTTCATTTTAAAAATGAATTGTAAATATAATGTATACTCATGAATAGACGCATTATAGGCCTATTCTTGTTTTACATTATATGGCTACAATGAATATTTAGTCTTATCTAAAAAGTACTTACCTTATATATATATATATATATATATATATATATATATATATATATATATATATATATACACACACATATATATATATATATATATATATATATATATATATATATATATATAATATATATATACGTGTGTGTGTTACTTTTTAGATAAGAATAAATATTCATTATTGCCATATAATTCAAAACAAGAATAGGCCTCTAATACGTCTATTCTAGTCTATAATGTGTCTATTCATGAGTATACATTATATTTGCAATTCATTTTTAAAATGAGAACAAATTAATATTCAACATTCTCATGAAAAAAACCAAACAATATTAGATTGCATGTTTATTCGTTCCTCACGCCAAATGTCAACCAGTTCTGAAATTAAATTGACCAATAAACACACAAATTAAACAAAGGAACAGTATTAAACTATGGATGTTGACTCTGAACACACCATCAGTATCAAGCGTTTTAATGAAACAGGAGAACAATATTAGGCCTATATATGTCAACTTTGAAATGAAATACAATTACTAACTTAATTATCACCAGTATCTTGCCAAGGAAGTCTTCCTTCATGAATCATTCATAAAATATTCAATAAACATTATGAAAGTCCTTGGAACCAAATTTAAACTCTTGTAATAAATTCATACGGGAGTATCGAATTAGTTTTTTTTTTTTTTTTCAACCTCTCTTTCAGTGGACGTCTTACTTGACGTTTATGATTTATTCATTAGTATTGTTTTATGATATCAGCAAACCCATTACAGCACAGTATCGTGTGTTGACGACGTGGCTGTTACTGCATCGTTAGTGGTGAAGATTTGCTTGCACTGTTTTGTTTTTAATTGAGCTGCCATAATTTGAAATCAAGGCTCACTTTCTCGCTCTCATTACAAAATATTTGCTTAATTCTTTTAAAAAGGCAATGTGACAAAATGTTTCCATTTACTTTCAGATCAAATGCTCTCGATGTAACAGTCAGGTCGGCCAAGATGGTTACGGGGTCGAAGAGACGTTTAAACGGACCCAGGACCCAGAAACGGACCCAACTTATTTCAAGTATCTACGGGTTTTCCGAACAGCTGTCAAAAAAGTAGATGTCTTTTTGTTGTTGGTTGTGCTCCCGAGATGCAGTCGGTGTTAACACGATATCAGTTGATTTTTTTATTATATATATGTATGTTAGATTTTTTTTTTTTTTTTTTGATAATATGTTGATTTTTTTTTTTTTTTTTTTTTTGAATTTCTAATTAATGTTGAAAGAAACAGATAACAACTGTAGTGTTTTAACTCATGTCCCCGAAAAATTAGCATGTATTGAAAATGGGTCGTGCCAATACTGTGGGATTACCAGATCTTTTGCAGATTTATTGTAATGGAGTTCCTATTTCGAGTTCTTACCGAAGTGTAAGCGTTCGAATTTGTCCACGTTAAAGGTTGTTATATTCGTTTGCAACCAGGGATAGACTACAGTATCTAGTCCATTCTGAAACTGCAGTGAGTCTGATAAAGATATAAATGATCCTTGCGTGTTGGTATAAACGATAATATTACGATAGTGAGACCAGAACCCAGAACGTTTCCTTGATCTACACCTGGTATAACTTGGATAAGGCTTCATTATTAGATACTTGAAATGTTGGGTTTGAGAGGAAGTTATGTAGTCAAGCTCCTACAGGTTCATTTAACCGTTTTTCTCTGAACTGCTTTCGTAGTATGAAGTGGTGAATTGTTAAAGAACGTTGCCACTTAGATCGAAGAAGTAATTGGCTCCTCTGTCATGTGATTCGGGTTTGGGTGAAACAGCCTGTTCTGATGAGTTATACTGCTCTCATAGGCATTGCGAAAATCTAGTAGTGATATGGCAAATGATCTATTTACCGAGAGAGGCTATTCTGCGCTTCACTTTTTGATGTGTACTACATTGAGAGAGGGAGAGAATAATTTCAACATCTGTTTCGAATGGCTTTTACTGATTGGTTAGGAAAAAACGGGCCTTATACATAAGTCCATTAAGGAGGAAAACTTATTGATTGGTTAAGCATAATCCGGCTCTCAATCTCTTGAACAAAAAAATCTTTATATATGCATGCTTGAAATTTACTTTCAGAATTGTAGGCACCGTGTGTTACTTATGAAGGGGCTCACTTAAATCGTACGTTTACACAGCACTTCACATAGGCTACTGATCTAGGTTTTATCACGTAAAGAAAGTATTTCTCGCTAGACTCTTAAAGGAAATAAAATCTTGTTTTATCTGGTACACGGGTTGCGAAAAAAAAGTCTTTAACTTCTTTTTGAACACTGATTAAATGACTGAAGAAAGGTATTGCCGATGGGAACGTTGCAAGGGATAATTTCCTCGTCATATTAACTCTCCTCTCAGCTACGTCCAACGTTGCCGATCTCAACTGTGTCTGTGCGTGTCCTTGGTGTGACCAGCCTTCCTGGTTGTGGAAAGACTGCCGGGACTGGCGGAGAAGTTATCGTACGGAGACTTGCGCGTGCTCTAGTTCCATCCTCTCTATATTTTTTCACCCAACAGCGCATGACTGATATCTTGACCTTTCATCCAATAGCGCTTTTTATAAGGGGGAGGGGGGGGGGGGCGCTTCTTTAAGTAATTTCCTCTAGTGTCAACAGCATTATTTATGTAAATATTTACTCAATATAACAAATGAACAGGCTTATTATTCAATATTTAAGTAAAGCGTATTCAGTGATGTAGTGTAATACCTTTTTTCGGGATATGTTAAAGACCATACTCATATAAATGGATACACTATCGTATTTTAATGCATGCAGGATTATATTTGAATATGCAAGCATGTATCTGGTATTGATGCTATTATACGTATTGGTTTTTTCTTTATACGCTTTAAATAAATGCAAGGCATCAAAGCAAGCTTGTATTTCTTATGTAAATAGCTTTGGCTCCGCCCCATTCATGACGCAAGGCTCAGGATGACGCGAAATTTTATAATAATGATATAGAACTAATATTTTTCGTTATTTAGATTGCAGTTAATGCATTTTATCCATTTGTATCATTCCAGAATAGTATTTTTTTCATAGTAGTGTCTTTCCTTTTGTGCTAACGTTCGTTATTACATGCACCGTATACAATTTTTTCTTCATGAGGTGTCTGTGAAACGGCATTACAGGTCTCCCCAGAAGGCAAATCACACCATCAATGATTTCAGAACATTTCAGAAAGAGGAACATCACATTTCGGTATTATTTGGTACTATTCTTTTCGAAGGTTATCTAGTTCTCCCGTCGACACGGGCTTCACATCATTAATTCGTGCTGCTCGAAGTACAAGATAAATGAGGAATTGGGCTACATGACGGATTTTAACAAAAGACTGGATAGAGTACGAGATATTATACGACAAGGATTTCTAGGCAGGGGGAAAGAATTATTAATTATATATATATATGTATACGCACACACTCACACACATAATATATATATATATATATATATATATATATATATATATATATATATATATATATATATATATATATATATATATATATATATATATATCAATAGAGGGATCCACAGTAATATCCTTGTTTATCTAGATATAATATGTTTATACAAAGCTTAAAGCTTTCGTCCATCCTCCTGTGGACTTGATCAAGTCCACAGGAGGATGGACGAAAGCTTTAAGCTTTGTATAAACATATTATATCTAGATAAACAAGGATATTACTGTGGATCCCTCTATTGATTTGTTAGAAGCACGATACATGTGTTTTTATATTGCATATATATATATATATATATATATATATATATATATATATATATATAATATATATATAAATATATATTTTGTTCTGTTTTCGTCCGCCTGCTCTTCGCGATTATAGTTGCATTTACTGAGGGAGAGAGAGAGAGAGATTTTGAAAATTTATACGTTAAGCTGTTAAAAATGTCACATCCGCGCGTAAATAATTAACCATTCGTATACTGCAACGTGGCCGAACATTGTAAGCATGACACGAATTTATCGTCTGGGGAACAATTATTATGACCGACATTATTATACAACAATTCACAGAGGCGTGAGTAACGCAGGTTAGATTATGATTTATTATTACCTATCGTATAATCTCGGCTAATGAATTTGTTCATAACTTGCTAAATAATTACATTCATATTTGCTCTTTTAATTAGTTTTAATAATTGTCTTGGGATGAATAAAATGCCATTAAAAAGAATCGTTCTTTATTCCGAATTTTACTTATATTGTTAAGAAGTCATAGCAAAGTGTATATTCATTTCTGTAATGTTATTAATTTTTTTATCACCGGCGGAATTTAATATTTTATATAGTGAGAATTAATTAAGAAATATTTCAAAGGATGAAATATGAAATATAATGTTCACATGAAAAAACAAATTATACTAAAATGTTGTCGGATATAACAACGTTTTACTCGTATGATAAGGTTGCAGAATGGTTACATAAAAAAAAAAAAAATGTAGAATGCAGGGCTCCAGACTACTCTTCACTAAATCCATCTGCGCAACGTAGATTTATCTTGAGTAGAGAAGCGACCTTGCCAGGATTTCACACAGAGATATGAGTGACAGTCGGCCAATCGTTTCCTCTTGAAAGGACTCACGCAGCTGCTGTGTCCAATAGATGCTTTCAATGAAGGCCTGGCCTTGTGTTGCCTCCAAAGGGCTCGCTAGGTGCAGTTAACAGCCGCTGAAATGATTCATCTGGTAATATTCCTTTCGCGTTGCATGTCCTCTGAGTCACCTGGAAGGACTTTCTGTATTTAGGCGAAGCGACTCCATGTTGCCATCAGTAATTAAAAATTCATGCGTTCTTTTTTTTATCTGTATCAGATCTTATATGGGGTTGTTTTACCATTTGCGCGCACCTTTTAAAAGAGTCACCTGATATGGAGTTATCAACCGTTTTACAATTTCCGCATTGATATACTAAGTAATTTTGGGGGGTTTCTGTTTCCAATAATAATATTGTTTTGTTTTTTCCATGAATGAAGGACACATGTTTCCTTAAGCAATAGTATCAGTGAAATTTCTTGACTTGAGAAGTACCAAGGCTCTAAGACGAAGATGAAATATGGATTCTTTAAGTTCCTGGGTGAATTCTGCCCCGGTGCCTTTCATTGCATTTTCCTCCCCACCAATCGCATGAATATATTTTTCCGGTCATATCAGGGGTTTTCGCATTCGGATTCTATGATATTGAAGAAGATTTCCTCCATCTCTACGTATATTACGTATATGTAACTTTGAACTTAATGTTTAAAGGAATTTATGTGATACACACACACACACACACACACACACACACACACACACACACACACACACACATATATATATATATATATATATATATATATATATATATATATATATATATATATATATATATATATATATATGCAGCAAATTGTAAATTTACAAACGTGCGTACGTATGCATATGTATGCGTTTATGTATGCTTGTGTGCATTCATAATTTTCATTGAAAATTTTAAATAAAGCCTTAGTTGCTGCAATTAGCCTAAGGTTGCAAATAAAGAGAAAGAGAGAGTAAAATATTCAAATAACTCTTATTTATATGAAACGTGTTTTTCAATCATTATTTCCGTTTTCTCATCATATAAACATTGCTACAGAACCTTTTCATCTTGCAACTTCTTCATGGTTTAGGTACATTGCATTGTATTCAGAGGGAATGAATTTCGTGGCTCCTTTAGACTTCGTTTAATGTTCAAAATGTTGATGAAAATATTTAATCATGTCATTGTTACTCCAAATATATGAAATCTTTCATTGTTACTTCATGATCAAAACTTTTATGAAAATATTTAATTATTGTTACTCCAGTTGTATGAATCCTCTCGTTGTTACTTAAGAGAAAAATATGCAAGTCAAGGCTAGCTCCCGCAGCAGTTTTTTTGCGTCGGGATGCAGTTTAACGAAGATGGTGTTAACTCTATGGCGTCTTTCGCGGGGAAATGATAAGCTAACATTTAGTTAGAGCAAAGCAAACGACTTCCCAAGAGCGATGAAAGAAACGCACATTGTTAACTTATTTACTTTCGTCTCAAAGTCTACAAAGGCGCCGTATCTCTCTCTCTCTCTCTCTCTCTCTCTCTCTCTCTCTCTCTCTCTCTCTCTCTCTCACAGACACACACATGTTGCTTTCGGTCTTAACCAGCTATTTTTATTTAAGAGACCGATTTCAAAACGGCAAAATCTGTATTGCTAAGTTCCAGTAGGCAACATATATCCTCTTTTACGTGCCTGTGATCTTCTCATTCGTCGGTTACAACTGAAAACAGTAGGAGCTGGTAAGACCTGATTCTGTATACTTCAAAAGTTCGAATATCGTTTCTCGTTCATTAACTACCTTATGAGGAATTGCATAAGATTCAATTATGTAAATGTCGAAACCGGTCAGGCTCTACACCCCGTGTCTTTATTTTTCACCTGCGGTAATGTGAGATAAATGAATCACGTACTAAAGTGATTATAATCATGTATATATAAAAGAAAAATATTCCTTGCAGTTAAAAATATTGGGCTAATATATTTTCATCTTGCAGAAAAGATACCTCTTAAGATCTTCCATTTCAGTTATAAAACGCATTTTTCTGTATAACTGTTGTTAATATTTGAAGTGATGGGAAGACGGAAGTCATCATTTAGAAGTGAATGAAAATCCAATGACAGACTGTAAATTGAATTTGTTTGTTTAAGAAGACATCATCCCAGTTACATGGATCAAGTATCATTATTCATTTACCCCCGAGATAGCAAGTAGATATATTGCATTGTAGTCCTTATTTTATAGAATTTTTTTTAAGGGGCAAAACTGCGCTTGCTTTGATTTGTATTTTAAGGTAACAAAATAATATTTAGTCCTCATTCAGTCCCTATTGTAGGGTCGTGAAATACGCGGGCATATTACAAGAGGGTGGCTCTTGTTCTCTTATTCAGTTTGGTCTCTTTTCCCGCGATTCTCACTTACCTTTCCCTCACCAGAGGTTACGTTTTTGTTCCTCAGGTGCTCTTGAAAATATATTCCGACGGATCAGGGGAAAAATGACTGACAGGTGTACCTAGAAAAACACACACACACACACACACACAAAACACAAACACACACACACACACACACACACACACACACACAGATTAAACAGTACAGCCAGCGATGAAATGATATAGATTTGATAATATTCTTAAATGAGACACGTTTTATACCTTGACATACAAACACGATCACCATCCGCGTCCGAAGGAAAAAATCGAGAAATAAAGGGCAGTCTTCGTTAGCTAACTCTGTCGGCTTTTACCCAAGCAAACTAAGGACTGATGCCCGGAGGCCATTACTTAATTAACAGCTTAATTTGAGGACGTTAAAAAAGTGACTTTCCTGTTCAGATATATTTTTCTCCTCCAAGGTATTCCACCGCAATTTTCCCCCTCGACTTCAGTTGATTTTAAGTTGAAATGCTTCCAGCATTCATCTTAAAAGACCCAGACTTTCTTCTTGTGTAGGCTGATTACTCGGGTTACTTGAAATTGTTTTTCTGCCTTTAAAGCATCAGAGGTGCTATGTTCCAGTTCCAGAGGAGAATTTTAAATAATAAAAACCAATTAGCATCTTCAAAATTCTTAAATGTTACAATTTATAACGTACTAGATTTTGACCAGAACGTTTTTAACAATGAAATAAAGTTCGTTCTGAATGTCCTAAAGTATCGAATTCTTGTCTTCACCTTTCCACTCCAATTTGACAAAGATGAAGAGCAGATATAAAAAGGGGTTGAGGGGAGGGTTGGGGGTGTTTAACTTTTTTTCAAAGTAGAACTTTTCGTGGAAGGTAAAACCTGGATAGGAAATAAAAATTTGTCATTTCCTTCAAGCTCGCGTAAAAGACCCAACCCACACTAAACGAAAACATCTAAATGTAAAAGTGAGGATTTGAAGGCAATAAATTTGCAAATATGTAAGTGGATTTAGAAACGTAGCAGGTGGAAAAAAGCGTTTTTTTTTTCTTTTTTTTTTCTTTTACACCCAGAAACATTTTATTTCTACTGTATAGCCAGAGGTTAGACATTCTGGTGATAGAAGGTTTTACTCCCGACGTGGTTTGGAAGTCACGTAAAGCCGTTGGTCCCGTTGCTGAATAACCATGGTTCCATATAATGTAAACAATACACCATACAAACAAATAAACAGAGGTTAGACGATATATAAGCTGATATATCAAATGGTCGTCTAGATGGATTATGTACCTATACTCAAACCTCATGACTTAGATTGGATTCAGTTAAGCGGAAACTGTATTGCAGATAAATTAGCCAGATAGATTAGCCAGAATCAGAGTCATTCGTCATTATTATTAAAATATACACCTTTGTTATTTTTTAACCAAGAATTCAACTATACAGTAAATAAAACGTCAGAATGAACGTCCCTATATTATACAGAAGAAACCCGCGACTTTCCAGCCTGGTAAAAATAGAGCCTGATGGAAAGATGGCATTACAAAGAAAAAAAAAAGAATAGTTGAAACGCGCCATTCCCATTTGTTGTTTGCGAGTGGCTGGAGGAAACACGCCTGTCAATACACCAGCTATTGAAGAAGGAAGGACATGATCCATAAATAGCCTCCGACTCTATTTGAGACGTGCCACAGGGGGAGAGGGAAGTTTGTTGTGAAACACAATTATAACATTTGATTGAAGAGGAAATGCATTTTGAAAGATATCGTCCCTGTATGACATTGGATACCTGTGTTCTGCGGTGCGGAAAATTGTGCCTGTGTGTGTGTATGTAAATATGAGAGAGAGAGAGACGAGAGAGAGAGAGGATGGGCTTCATTTTAATGTAACAAGATTTGACATACGATCAAATTAGTTTTGAAGCAGAAAAATACATCTGCTAAATAAATAATATACATACCGAAGCTCGGCGTAGAGTACGTTTTTACTTTTAGTTTTAAAAAGTCTCAAATATTTTCTTCAGAGCTGTGTAACGAAAAGAAAATTATGCAGAATGACAGAAGCTGAATTGAGCAACACGATTCAGAGCGGAGAAACAAAAGAAAAAAATAGAGGGTGTTCTGATTTCCTTTGCTAATGTTGATCAATGAAAATTGTTTGGATTACATTTCGACTAGTAAACACTGCCATCACACATGATGCAGTTGAAATTATGTGAAACATTAATGCGTACGTTGAGGTGGAAAGGCTTAAGTGCAACTGAAAAAATATATTAACTATTAACAAGACGACAAGGATATAAATATATTACGAAAGAACCATTTTTTTATATCATCATTAGGTTCACATGAGATGAAACAAAAGCTTATTGTTACAAAACTCTCTCTCTCTCTCTCGTCTCTCAACTCTCTCTCTACCTGCGAAGTATGTTTTCGTGATCAGATTTTTCGTCTGCAACTTCGAGTAAATCCTTTACAAAAAGGCTCAAAGAGGCACCTGAGATTGAGGGTTCGTATGGTATTTCCTCTTTTAAGGCGAGTCTTGACCTTCAAACTTTTCAGCGGAGTCCTGTTAGACCACCCCCTAGGGTGGAGTCTCTCGAGGGTTTCATGTTATATTCTTTTTGACAACTCTGAGCGAAGTCTTTTCAGTGTTTATTGCGAACCTCTTGAAAATGTGATTAGTGACAATGTTCAATTGGAAACTTATTTTAGTTATCGCTTAGAGAGAGAGAGAGAGAGAGAGAGAGAGAGAGAGAGAGAGAGAGAGAGAGAGAGAGAGAGATAAGCTTCAAAGAACAAAAACAGGTTTCGAAAATATGATTATTTGTTGAGAACTTGTCGTATGCCAAGGCTTACTTCCGTGTAATAACAGTAATGCTATTATACCCACACATTTGTTGGGGTTCTGTGGCAATAACCTTGACTATTTCATTTGTGGCTGAAGAAACAATCATATTATTTTAAGGAAGCTTTCGCTTCTCTAGATTAATTGGATAAACATGGCTCTGCCTGTGAACTGTATATGTTTTTTGTCTTTCGGAGATCATGAAGGTTTCTATGGTTTGTAACGATAAATAAGTAAGTGGTATGGATCTTCATACAGAGATTTTTTGTGATTATTGATATTTTAGTTCGTAATTTGTTTTGTTTTCATGCTTAATGCTTTTTCATATCCAGTTTAGATCAGTTTTAAAGGATTGCAAGTTGATACTTCAAGGTAGAATATCGAATAAGACGGAAGTTTGTTATGTTGGGATATTGACATTTGAGATCTTCACTTCGTATCAACTACTTTTTTCGTTGGTTTGCGTATTGTTATATTAACTTAATGAAATTATTTGTTTTACCTAGATTTTCCTCAGATAGGTTTATTTATTTATTTTTTCCACTTCCTGCGAGTGTTAGTTTTAGTAATGTTTACAGATATCAATAATCGAAAAAGTCATAAATCAGTCGTTGCTTGAGATTAAGCTGGCCTCATACCAGCACGGGCTCTTGCTCGTCGAGCAGCCCGTAGAAAATCAGTCGCATCATTTATTATAGTTTATTATTATAAGTGGAGTTACTGCTTCCTTTTTATCAAATGGCCAAAGAATAGATGAAAGTATCGTGACTAGATATTTTTGGAGTCTGTTTGTCGAATCAGCTGATACATATATCAGAATAATAAATGGAAAAATAAAGTACATATTTGCTTGTCGATGCTACGAACCACAAGCAGTTCCTCTGTACTTGCTCTCTTCCCCTCTTCAACTTTTATTTTGTATGCATGGCAAGAAACATTTAGAAATGCAGCCAAGAATAAAACGAAGCAATTTCATATCTTGAACTTATTCAGAACACACCCCGAAAAATTACTTCTAAAGGATACCGGGAAATGTCAGTATTCAACAGGAAAAGTAAGAACATAATCAAGTAATTTAAGCATAGAAAAAATCCAAAAGAAACGCTAAAACAACATTGCAGTTACTGCATTGGTTCTCTCTGGGAAATGGGGAAAACGAGGTATTCAATTAGTCCCCTGCCTCCGGTGAGTCTTTACTATTCATCTTATCTAGGATCTGTCGAGGGAAGCCTTTGAAATGCCTTGTTTGTTGCTCATTATCGTCTGCCTCTGCAAACAACACTTACATGATGTGGCAAGAGGATGTTTTGCCTTTCTTTGCATAAATTAGCCAGCGAATAGAAGGTGAAGATGGAATTTCACAGCTTTATAGAGATGGAACCGCTTATTTTATTCTAACAGTAACAGTGATTTTTTTCATGCAGGGGCTGATGAGATTGCTATCTTAGTACCTTTTCATTCTTAGTGTCAAAGACATAGCAGATGTTGACAATAATAAAAAAAGAAAAAATCCGATTATCGAAAATTTGTTATCAACATAAATCCAAAGACTTCTTGCCATATATGCTAATCTTTTTTGGGACGATAGAATAGTAAAAATGTATGTTATATTGTTTCCATTGTGCTGGGTACGTTAGTGATACATTTGTAAATCTGTTTACGATAAGATCTTAAGAGGGTACGAAGTTAAAGTTCCTCAAATTATACTTGATAGTTCTAGGCTTGCGTGGCCTTTTAATGTGAGTAACTACGCTTGAATTATATTTTTCATAGTTAATTTTCTAAAATGCAGCTGAAAATATTATCAGTACTGTCACCCCAAAGCCGTTCGTCTGATAAACGCCGATAAAAGTATACAAAGACTGTTAAAAAAAAAGCTGTAAGAAATTACAAAAGTGTATTAAATTCATTCTTTTATCGGCGTACCTCTCCCCTCCCCCTGTGGCCAGAAGCAGAACAATAAAGTTCCGCTTTTAACTGCTAATGAGTCTCGTTGCAGTTCGCAGAGTTTTCAAACGAAGGGGAATTTGCATAAGACCCCGCTAATGGCTTCTTTGTTTTGGAGTGCCTCATTCCTCCAGAAGGATCCCTGGTTTGGAAAATGAATGATATGTTCCTTTAATAGAGCGAAAACTTTTTATTTTTCCCCTTTACGAAGAAATAAACCTGTTAAGTAATTATCTGGTAGTGTCAGAGCTGAATTCTGTTGTCTCTAATCGAATTAGTAGTTTGTTCCTCTCTGCTTTCTGTCTTTAAGAGTATGCTGAAGTCTATTTTTTTCAATCGTAAATATAAATTGATTTTGTTCCTTGGATTTGGTCTTATTTTGAAGCATTTATTAACAAATAAGTCCTTGTGAAATTCTCTCTCTCTCTCTCTCTCTCTCTCTCTCTCTCTCTCTCTCTCTCTCTCTCTCGTCAGTTTAATACTTCCCTTTTTTGTAGCTTCACTTCATCCTTCACTCCTCTTTTTAACTCCCTTCTTCCCTTTCTTTTCTTCGTGCATTTCTGAGATTTCCTCACATTCGTTGCCCTCAGCTTCTCCGTGTTAGAAAATGAGCTTAAAGCAACCCTTGGTTATGTATTGTATATTAATATATATACAGTCACACACACTTATATTTAGTATATATTATATATATATATATATATATATATATATATATATATATATATATAGTGTGTGTGTGTGTGTGTGTGTGTGTGTGTGTGTGTGTATGTATGTGTGTAGGTATGTATCTATATATATGAGTACTGTATGATATTTAGTATATATTATATTTATGTGTGTATGTATGCTTGCATGTATATATACACGCACACTTACACAGGTAAATATATGTATATATTATAATGGTAGATAGACAGTTACGTAAGGAAATGATGGACACTTTGCCATTCAATATACAGTGGAGAGTCTCTCAGATCCTTCAGTGTTGTTTTGTAATATCACTGGCGCTCAGCCAATGACCTCCTTGTTTTCCGTAAAAACAGTCTGAATATACGTACCATAAGGTGCGATGGATCAAGTTTTAAAGGAGAGAGAGAGAGACAGAGAGAGATATAGAGAGAGGTGGGGGGGGGGGGGGGGGGGCGGGGGGGGGGGGAGGCAGGCTGAGTAAGTATTTAAGATTTAAAAACGCTCACGATAATATTAGGAGTTTAGAGCCATAGAGAGCATTAAGACAGATTTAATTGTTTTTAGCTACGAGAGAATTTTTGTGTATTGTCAGAGAAATCTTGTGAAGTGAACGTTTGGTTACCAGTAGGAAAAACAAAATACGGTAGCGAAATGAAACATATTATTACTGTAAGGTACGTCTGTTTCTACGGAGTAGATGTATGTCTGTGCATTTTTCTTTTACGTTAAAAAATGAAAGGAACATTTACGATTGCTTACAAAACCATGATATCACGGATATTATTATTATTATTATTATTATTATTATTATTATTATTATTATTATTATTATTATTATTATTATTATTATTAAGGTTAAATTTCCTACCTGGTGTATTTTTGGGTCAGTTGTGCATCAGAGATCACATTAATTTTGTGGTTTAGCCTCAGTCTCAGAAACTTCATTTTAGAACTTAATACGTTTTCAAAGTTGGGACGCCGTACTTCAGTGGATTTAAAGTTTAGGTGAGTTGACAGAAAGGAGTGTTTGGCGGCAATAGGTATTCTCACAATTAAACACCTGTACAGGAAAAAATGATAGGTGCGTTTGTTTTTATTTGCTACAGTTTTCCTTTAAAGGAGTTTGTGCTGACAGGATTCTTGGTGAAGCCCATCTTCCGAGTAGTTTGAGAAGACGACTCACTTTCTGTATCTTTTCATCTCTTGTAATATATATATATATATATATATATATATATATATATTATATATATATATATATATATATATATAGAGAGAGAGAGAGAGAGAGAGAGAGAGAGAGAGAGAGAGAGAGAGAGAGATAATCAGTTACCATGTAATTTACAGTTTTTGATGGGAAAATTGTATTGTTGAGAGCGCTGTCGATAGCGTAAATATATGTTGTGGATTTTTGTCTTTGTAATAAAAATTTAAAATCTCTAACTTTTTATTGTTAGTTTATTATCTACAGTGATTTTTCTTTCTCTATTTTACAATATTAACACGTCAGTAAGTGTGACAAAAATCTGTTTTATGAAGAGGTCATATTTGCATGTATCTAAAAAAAAAGTGCCAAAAGCATTACAACAGGAGTTAAAGAATTAAAAATATATACTATGTTCCATTTCAAACCCCCCACCCCCCCCTGTATACAATTATCTCTCAAAAAATTCTGTTTAGTTTTCCTCCTCACTCGTCATCTCTTTTATCACATTCCTTCTTCAGTGACCGTAATTGCCTTTAGACCCTCTCTCCCCTTCCTCTCACTGCTCGCGGTGCAATGGGGATTTTTAATTACTTCTCAGTAAATTGTATTGACCCGGGGTGTGGGACAGGAACACAATCTGTATGCGTATATCTGCAGCACTCATATAATATGTATATAACTTCGTGATTCAGTTATACACACACACACACACACACACACACACACACACACATATATATATATATTATATATATATATATATATATATATATACATATATAATATATAATAGAGATATTATATATATATTAATAATATTATTAATATATATCTATTATAAATATAATAATAATATATATAGTATCTTATATATATATATATATATATAAAGATTCTTATATATATTCTAATATAATCTATATAATATATATATATATTATATAATATATATATGTGTGTGTGTGTGTGTGTGTGTGTGTGTGTGTGTGTATAACTGAATCACGAAAGTTAGGAACGTGATAATCATACATAAAGCTAAATGCCACGAAGGAAAAATAAACGAAGGAGGATCTGCGAGACCTTTCGACGTTAAAAGTCCTTTAATGGAGCAGGAAACTGACATAAATGAGAGAAAAGACAATACAAGAAGATTCGTATAACTAACAGACAGGGATTATAAAGAGATTAGTACCTAGAATCCGGACACACCTGGAAGATGAGAACCTTCCCAAACAAGCATAAACAATGGGTGCAATTAAAGAATTTGGTTTAAGACAATCATCTCAGATACAAGGACAAGGCAATTAAAAGGATTATAGGTGACAGCTATTCAGAAACTTGGTAAACAAAACCATATTCACAATACATGTCAGACATACATTACAACAAAGGATAACTCTAAGTCAACTGATTTTTTATTAAGTTCAGTAATTATATTTTGTACATAAAGGCCTAGAAGTAAGGACTAAGGGCCAGCATAAATATTCTGTAAAAAACTGGGCAAAAAATCTAATGCAATATTCATTCATTTAAGTGAAAACAACACCGAATAAATGGGTTGGTAGTTCAGTAATTGCAAGGTCAAGAGATGTCTTATCACGAAATCTTTTAGAATCTGCCTTAATACAAACATTACTTTTCATTTGAATTTCAATGTTAGTCGTGGCCTTTTCATTTAGGACCCTTTATTTGTAACTGTTTAAGAATGACCCTCAAAGATATAATTACTAACTTAAATAAAAATCAGTTGCCTTAGAGTTATCTTTGTTGTAATGTATGTCTGACATGTATTGTGAATCTGGTTTTGTTTACCAAGTTCTGAATAGCTGTCACCTATAATCCTTTAATTGTCTTGTCCTTGTATCTGAGATGATTGTCTTAAACCTTTAATTGCACCCATTGTGCAAAGAAAAGGAATTTAGTGGCATAACAGCTTCGACATTATCTACAAGACTAACCACGTTCCATCAAGAATGCTCGGTAACCTCAGAGGAAAGATAAAGTTAGAATCAAAGATAATAGCAGACAGAACCTACGTAGAACTCGGTCTTGTAGCGTCCTGCCAGCATAGAGTGAGTAAACTCATTCTGGGACGCTTATATTTCTTGATAGTTTGTGCATGGCAAAGTACACCGTTTGTGAACGGGGCTTTTAACAACGTTATAGCCCTCATTAGATTGTATGTTTCATGGCGAAGTCAGATGCTTTTAGTTTCGAATATGAAAATATTCTTAAAAACAAGGAAAAGACAAAGAAGTCACCTTAAAAGAGCTATTAGCTTTCGAAAGAAGTGACTCAATAAATATAAAGGTCAAACAATTAAAGAGTTATCTTTATTACCGTTTAACGTTATATTTTTTTGTTTTCGAAAGCAAACTGTTACAGATTCTATGACTTACAAACAAAATGAATAAATGAATAGATAAATAAATGAGAAGTACCTTGCCTTACAAGCAAAATGAATCAATAAATAGATAAATAAATGAGAAGTACCTTGCCTTACAAGCAAAATGAATCAATAAATTAATAGATGAATAAATGAGTTATACCATGCCTTACAAGCAAAATAAATACATAAATGAATAGATGAATAAATGAGAAATACGTGCCTTACAAGCAAAATGAATAAATGAATAGATGAATAAATGAGAAATATCATGCCTTAGAAGCAAAATAAGTAGATAAATGAATAGATGAATAAATGGGAAATACCATGCCTTACGAGCAAAAGAAATAAATAAATGAATAGATTAATGAATGAGAAATATTATGCCTTACAAGCAAAATGAATAAGTGAATAGATAAATAAATGAGAAATACCATGCCTTACAAGCAAAATAGGTAAATAAATGAATAGATGAATAAATGGGAAGTACCATGCCTTACAAGCAAAACAAATGTATGAATAGATGAATAAATAAATAAATAATTAAATTAATTGATGAATAAACGAGAAACATAATGCCTTACAAGAAAAATAAATAAATAAATGAATAGGTGAATAAACGAGAAATACCATGCCTTACTAGCAAAATAAATAAATGAATAAATAGATGAATAAATGAGAAAAACTATGCCTTTCAAGCAAAATAAATAGATTAATAGAATAATTAATGAGAAATACCATGCATTACAAGCAAAATAAATTAAAAAAAAAAAAAAAAAAAAAAATGAATAGATGGATAAACGAACAAATCCATAGCTTTAAAGTCGGCCGAACCCAACAAATTTCAGTGAGGGAATTTCCTCGGAGATAATCAGCTTAATTTCCAGCAGCGTCGAGGACGTTATCTTACGTTAATTAATTCTGCGCCTTCCTCCTCTTGCACAAGATCGGTCCGCTTTCCTTGTCCTCTCGCGTTTTTCATATTTCTCGGCAGCTGATTAATTTGCCGGTGGCGACAAGCGACGCGGAACGAAGGGGGAGAAGAGGCTCTTGGAGTCAGGGGGAATGGAGGCAATACAATAGAGTGGAATGGATTATTATAGAGGTTAGGCCAGAGGGCAAGCAGGTAGGTTTGAAACGAACAGGAGGCGAACCTGAAAGCAGTTGCGCAATGAAATAATTGTTAGAATAGGGTGGAAAGCAGATGGAAGAGAGATGATATGAATGGAGGTACAGTAAAAGGAATGAAAGGGGTTGCAGCTATGGGCCAAATGAACGCTGCAGAGAACCTTTTAGTAATGTCTACAGTGCACACCGTGAGGTGCACTGACGGCACTATCCACTTACGGGGGAGATATAATAGAAGGCGCTGTTTAATAGCAATATTTTAAAATAATTAAATATAACGAAATTATTCAAAAAATAAAGAAAAGAAAAGAGGGTGCATGAGATGACAAGTTTAAATAGAAAGAGGCCTTGTCATTTTATCTGTATCTTCCTCTTCACTTGTTTGTTTGGTTGGTTGATGAAACTCAAAAAAAAAAAAAAAAAAAAAAAAAAAAAAAAAAAAAAAAAAAAAAAAAAAAAAAGGAAACTGGGGTCAGAGAGAAACCCAATAAGTGTAAAATAGGCAACATTCTAATGTCTTTCCTTTTGGGCTCCCGCGGTGTGTTCGGATTGGAATGGATAAAGCGAAATATAATTTGCGGTCGGGATTGAGATTTTTTTTTTAATTTCATTCGAAGCCCACGCGATGCTCACAAAGATTTTCCCGGAAAATTGCTTGCTTGCACGCGTTAGGTAATTGGAAAAAAACCTATATAGTTCCCAAGAAAAACTGAATTTAAATTTGACTTAAATATTTTAGTAGGTGTTTCTTGCGTAATAAGGATGTAATCGTTGTAGCAATTATTATTTTTATGACTGTCTTCGTTGTAAAATGTATGAAATAAAGGTATATCGATTGTATATATCCTAGCTAAAGGAGCCAACTGATCAAGTTGACAAGATCTACTTTCTTCAGTCTAATAATTATATATATAATCAATGTGTGGTTCTCTTTTAGTAATATGTTCATATGGAATGTAACTAATTCAAAATAAAATTATGTGAATACAGACGCAAAAACGGACATTACGTTAATTCGTTAAGTATTTACTAAAGAATAATTGCACAATAGCCCTCTAATAAGAATCGAAGCGTCATTTAATAATTTTATCATTTGGAAAAATATGAATTTGGAACAGTAGTATACTTTGGTTGGCTGTCATGTCATTCGAGAGCAATGGTCATGTCCAACATTTACAGCGACTACACACGCACACAGACACAGACACTCACACACACACACACACACACACACACACACACACACACACACACACACACACACACACACATATATATTATATATATATATATATATATATATATATATATATATATATATATATATATATATTGAAGTAGAATGCGCAATGACAAAGAATATTATTCTTTTGATTACCCTTTTGGTTTTTAAAATAAGATTAACGATTCCCCCATCTGCGGTGCGCGTTTATTTTTCAGTACGTCCATAAAAAAATGTGTTTTTACCGCTTAAGTGCAATAGCCTGTTATAAAAAAATTAAAACCTAAATTTAATTACTGGCCCGTCGAAAGGGGTCAGGAACTTACACTGCGTTTAAATGTGATTCCATGGAACTTAGTCTAGTGTCAAAGGTTTGATTTTTTCATGCTGGAATGTGCTTCGGGAAGTTGTCATTTTTGGATGTATTCATCAATGATTCGTCGAAAATGTAATTGTAAAGACAGGCCGATTGAACGAATATGGTGGGCTGTAGGCACTTACCGTAGTTTATATCGGTAAAGAAATTGGTAGTCATGATTGATACCTTCTGTATTCCCTTAAGATGTTAAACGACATGTAGTATAGTCTTCCATTATCAACAGTAAAATGACAACGAATCATTTCGCGTTATCGAGCTGGAAATGACGTAGATACTTTGTAAGAAAACAGAAGAATAGGTGACAGAAAGTTGGTGAATACCCATGGCGTGTTGAAAAAATAAGCACGAAAAGGCGGCAGAAAGAAACTTTCGCGTATCATTTGAAAATATGATTCAACTGGAGACAGATCCTTGAAGGAGGAAAGTATATTATGGTTTTTTCATCTGCAGAAGGTTAGATTTTGATTCTCAAGTCTTCCTACGTCTTTGAAGGGTCGATGGCCCATTAAGGCAGAATCAGATTCACCCAGACAGGGCCGGAAAAGCGACTTTGAGTTCCCCTTTCACACCACTGGCTCTGCCAACTCCCCCCACCTCCTTCCCTCCCTCCAGCACTCTGAGATTGCGTCGTGGATGATTGTGGAAATTTTTCCAGATTTCAGGAGAGAGAGAGAGAGAGAGAGAGAATCAATGGGTAGGGTGAATAAATAAATAAGTTAAATGTAATGCAGGCTAAAGTGTGTTGTTGTAAGTGTGAGGACGCTAAGCGAGGACTGGAGTATGGAAATTTAATGTGAGAATGTGTAACTAAAATGGAGAAGTAAGAGTAGTATGATGAAAAATAAAAGGCGTATCTTTCTCACACTAAGAAGAAGAGTTGTTCCATGTTTTTAATTAAGTATTACGTACACCCACATTACTTCCTTTCTAATGCGAAATAAGTTAACCATTGGTTCAAATACTTCTGACTAAAAGCGGAACTAAAGGTTGCAATACAACTTTATAAAGTAAAGGTAAGCTAGACTGTTGCTTTCTTTTTCCTACATAAAAAAGATAAAATTAATGCAACAAGCAAGGAAGTTCCCTTGTGTTTTCTTAAGAGCCAGCGGACAGACAGACGATGGAGAATTTTCCAACATCGTAACGAAAGAACGAAATGATGGTAAAATAGATAAATAGAAAAATATATATAAATAAATAAAATAAAGACTGGAAATTCCTTCGACTCTTGTTGTCTCAGTGCATTTTTATGGAAAAGGTTCGCTTAGTTTACTTGGATTTGGTTTGGTGGAGGTAATGGCAGAAATAGTCTCTCTCTCTCTCTCTCTCTCTCTCTCTCTCTCTCTCTCTCTCTCTCTCTCTCTCTCTCTCTCAACGTCTAAACATAGTACAATTCCCACATAATGTAATGGCAAACACAACGTAAGGCTCATTTAGCATTAGTTCCGAATCAATTCGTCTTTCTTACGGAAAACGGACACCGTTAAGGCTCAAACACGGCCAATGATTGCAAAACCGATAAAAGCCTCCAATCATGATCTCCCGCAGTGCTGGTTTGCAAATTACCTCTCCTAAATAGCCGGCCTGATCTTCGGGTTTCTAAAAATACCAGTTTAAATCCCTTGAGTAAAGGAAACGAGGAGGAACGTCTGGGAAGGAAACTAATGAATCAGGTTCAGTAAAGAGGTAGACTAGTTTTTCCCACTGTCATTAACATCAATGAATTCAGTCTGGAACTAGAAATAATAGTAAAGAATTGAATATGTATAAATGGTTAAAGTTTTTACCTGTCACATACGAACAGCAGTGTCAAAGAAATCGATCGGGTTTGTTTACTTTGGCGAAATACATCACACGATAGAATGTAAAAGTGGCCTGTTGCATTTCATGAAGATGAAGTACGAAATATAGAAGAGAAACTTCACAGGATGTCTGGATGGCTGTTGATACGGGACACATAGCCCCAACCCTTGTTTCGCTTTCTTGTAACAGTTGCCAGATTAATTTTGTCTTGTGACAGTTGTCAGTTCAATTTTGTCTTTTGATAAATATCAGATTAATTTTGTCTTGTGACAGTGGTCAAATTAATTTTGTTTTGTGACAGTTGTCAGTTTAATTTTGGAACATGCCCCTGGTAACATCTGCATATTAGAGAGCCGCTCGAATGGGATTTTAGTCTTGATTCATTAAGTTATGCTGATAATAATATTAATAATAATGAAACTGTACAACAATATTAAGTTTGAGGAATCATTTCTGTTAAGAGTAATTATTGTGTAGTAGTTCTAGAGATTAACGGGATGCCTTCTATGTAGTTCTGGTCGCTAGACCTTATCTAAATTCTAAAAACTAATCCAAGACCTCTGATTACGATTACGATTATGTTGATTAGGTCAGTTCAGGTTCCAGATTCTCATCTAACAGGAAAAAGTCATGTTTACCTAAGCGTGAAAAAATAATTAACCGAAAACCATTATAATCATCTGGTTATAAATTAATATAGCTGTGACATAAACTCTCCATTGTCACCTATTTTTCAGTTGTAGAAAAGAATGGAAAAAATGTGCATAAACAAGTTTGATATTTCACTTTATTCAGCCTACCATTTCCATGGCAAGAAAATGGGAATACCATAGCACTCGTTTTGGTATCGCTTATTCGGGATGTCCAGAAAGGTCCAAATTCCATTACCGTTTGGGCAGATGTCATTTTCCATTTGGGCTGAACATAATGCATTGCGCTGTCCTTCCATTACAAGTCCATTTGCAACTTCATCGGTGTATCGTTCTTCATTTTTAAGATAAAAGCAAATGGATTGAATGGTTGAATCTCGCAGAAATGGCACGAACACATTCTCTTGATCCGGTCGGATTCAAACTCCATTTATTGTAGACGTAAAAGGGACAGTTTTATGTTTGGCATGAAAAAATCGTTGTTCAAGCACCGTTTATTTCCAAAAATAAATAGCCAGCATCCCCGTGTAGTGATAAAATAATAGGTTATTTCACTTAATAACGTCTTGACATTTCAGTGATGTTTCTGTGCAACTTAAGTGTTTCGCCACTCGCACCCTGCCCCCTTTTATTTTGTTTAATGGAGTGTAAAGTCGACGAACTGTCTCCTTTGGTATCTGTTTTAAAATAAAACGAAAATCTGACGACTTTGCTGGAAGTGTCAGTAGGTGATACAGGAATTGCGGAATCTGGGTTTGTCAATGAAATTGTCCATTCCCTTTTCGTCAGAGATTTATCATTCCCCATAATTTCACTGAATCTCCGCTTCCTCGCTGAAGAATTTAAAAGAC